>NC_086446.1:63157302-63429802 GCF_028390025.1 Pseudophryne corroboree | reverse complement strand
GTCCCGGAGATGACGTATCGGGACTTAGAAGGTAACCTAGCAAAAGTGCCCTGACAAGATGTGATGTATAAGGTAACCAATCAGGTGCACTGTACAGAGTATCAAGTAGCCATGATTGGTGCAGGGATGTGCCACACTGAGAGGAAGCCCTGTATAGGCAGGTGTGTTGGTATAGTGAAATGACCTATACTGACAGATGATTGGTTAGATTTGGTATGTAATTCTGTGAAGGAGATGAGGATAGCACACTGGGCTAGATGCATCGTCGCTTGAAGAGTGATAAAATGGAGAGAGAAAAAGCAGCCAATCAGCAATCAGCTCCTTACTGCCATGTCACATGCTGTGTTTGAAAAAAATGACAGTTGGGAGCTGACTGGCTGCTACTTTCTCTCTCTCCATTGTATCACTCTCCATCACTCTCTATCACTCTTCACTATTACTGGCCTTGAAAAAGATCCCAGAATGTGACTGAAACGCGGTGACATTTGTGTGGACTATACGGGAGATGGTGAAGGATTCTGGAGCCATTGCCTGACTGGGAGCTATGCCGTGGTTGTGATCCGGGACACCTGCTGGTATTTCTTTATCTATCTATACAGAGAGCTCATTTACATTGGTTCTCATGCACAGTCGACAATTGTACCTTTATTCACGCCATCTTGTGGAATGCTGATCTTTTATATGTGTTTTTTTATACCTTTATTCTTTTTAACAAAAAAACTGCATGTTTAGATTAAAATGTACTGCACTATGGACCCTATTCGGTATGGATCGTATCTGAGATATAATCGCATACGGGCGATATATGGGCCAGTGCGCATGCGTAGCACTTGTTCTGCGCATACGCAGCCCGGGAGATGCGGACACATCTCAGTGATGTGAATGTCTCTGCCTGATTGACAGAGGCGGTTGCGGGTGGCAAAGCAGCATTGGGGGGGGAGGGAAGGGGGGGGGGAGTGGGGGGAGGCTGTGTGCCCTTGCCCTGGACTAATTTAGCAATACTGCAATTGAAGCTGAATAAGGTCCAAAATACATTTTTGTCTCTCACCTATTTTATACCTCTGATATAATGTCTTGTGGGAGATTGTGAAGAAGGAGAGAGTAACAGGCTCCATATGCTCTGACAAACCCACAATGGCACTGTGGTCGGAGATGAGGAGGTGTCCTTATACTATAAGGGGTGTATCACTCTATTATATATATATTTATACATAAAACAAAAGGATGGAGACCGAAAACTGGTGCCAGGGGGTCCCTTGTGGCCCCTACGTTTAGTGCCCAGTCTAACAAATAATAGGCCGGAGCCTGAAACTGGTGCCAGGGGGTCACCTGCGAACCCTATGTCTATTGCCCAGTCTAAGAAACAAAAGGATGGAGACCGAAACTGGTGCCAGGGGGTCCCTTGTGGCCCCGACATCTAGTGCCCAGTCTAACAAATAATAGGCCGGAGCCTGAAACTGGTGCCAGGGGGTCCCTTGTGGCCCCTACGTCTAGTGCCCAGTCTAACAAACAACAGGCCGGAGCCTGAAACTGGTTCCAAGGGGTCACCTGTTACCCCTGCGTCTAAAGCCCAGTCTAACAAACAACAGGCCGGAAACTGAAACTGTTGCCAGGGGGTCCCTTGTGGCCCCTACGTCTAGTGCCCAGTCTAACAAATAATAGGCCGAAGCCTGAAACTGGTGCCAGGGGGTCACCTGTAACCCCTGTGTCTAGTGCCCAGTCTAAGAAACAACAGGCCGGAGCCAGAAACTGGTGCCAGGGGGTCCTTTGTGGCCCCTACAACTAGTGCCCAGTCTAACAAACAACAGGCTGGAGCTTGAAACTGGTGCCAGGAGGTCCAATGCGACACCTACGTCCAGTGCCCAGTCTAAAAAACACCAGGCCGGAGCTCGGAACTGGTGCCAGGGGGTCACCTGCGGCCCCTACATCTAGTGCCCAGTCTAACAAACAACAGCCCTGAGCAGGAAATTGGTGCCCTGTCTAACAAACAAAAGGACGGAGGCTGAAACTGGTGCCAGGGGGTCCCTTTCGACCTCTACATCTATTGCCCAGTCTAACTAATCACATGCCTGAGTACGAAACTGGTGCCAGGGGGTCCCTTGTGGCCCCTACATCCAGTGCCCAGTCTAACAAATAATAGGAGGGAACCTGAAACTGGTGCCAGGGGGTCCCTTGTGGCCCCTAAGTCTAGTGCCCAGTCTAACAAATAATAGGTCGGAGCCTGAAACTGGTGCCAGGGGGTCACCTGTGACCCCTGCGTCTAGAGCCCAGTCTAACAAACAACAGGCTGGAGCCTGAAACTGGTGCCAGGGGGTCACCTGTGACCCCTGCGTCTAGTGCCCAGTCTAACAAACAACAGACTGGAGCCTGAAACTGGTGCCAGGGGGTCACCTGCGACCCCTGCGTCTGGAGCCCAGTCTAACAAACAACAGGCCGGAGCCTGAAACTGGTGCCAGGAGGTCCCTTGCGACCCCTACGTTTAGTGCCCAGTCTAACAAATAATAGGCCGGAGCCTGAAACTGGTGCCAGGGGGTCACCTGCGAACCCTATGTCTATTGCCCAGTCTAAGAAACAAAAGGATGGAGACCGAAACTGGTGCCAGGGGGTCCCTTGTGGCCCCGACATCTAGTGCCCAGTCTAACAAATAATAGGCCGGAGCCTGAAACTGGTGCCAGGGGGTCCCTTGTGGCCCCTATGTCTAGTGCCCAGTCTAACAAACAACAGGCCGGAGCCTGAAACTGGTTCCAAGGGTCACCTGTTACCCCTGCGTCTAAAGCCCAGTCTAACAAACAACAGGCCGGAAACTGAAACTGTTGCCAGGGGGTCCCTTGTGGCCCCTACAACTAGTGCCCAGTCTAACAAACATCAGGCTGGAGCTTGAAACTGGTGCCAGGAGGTCTGGTGACAGGGGGTCACCGGCGACCCCGAGGTCTAGTGCCCAGTCTATAAAACAAAAGGCTGGAGACCGAAACTGGTGCCAGGGGGTCCTTTGTGGCCCCTACAACTAGTGCCCAGTCTAACAAACAACAGGCTGGAGCTTGAAACTGGTGCCAGGAGGTCTGGTGACAGGGGGTCACCGGCGACCCCGAGGTCTAGTGCCCAGTCTATAAAACAAAAGGCTGGAGACCGAAACTGGTGCCAGGGGGTCCCTTGTGGCCCCTACATCCAGTGCCCAGTCTAACAAATAATAGGAGGGAACCTGAAACTGGTGCCAGGGGGTCCCTTGTGGCCCCTAAGTCTAGTGCCCAGTCTAACAAATAATAGGCCGGGGCCTGAAACTGGTGCCAGGGGGTCACCTGTGACCCCTGCGTCTAGAGCCCAGTCTAACAAACAACAGGCTGGAGCCTGAAACTGGTGCCAGGGGGTCACCTGTGACCCCTGCGTCTAGAGCCCAGTCTAACAAACAACAGGCTGGAGCCTGAAACTGGTGCCAGGGGGTCCCTTGTGGCCCCTAAGTCTAGTGCCCAGTCTAACAAATAATAGGCCGAAGCCTGAAACTGGTGCCAGGGGGTCACCTGTAACCCCTGTGTCTAGTGCCCAGTCTAAGAAACAACAGGCCGGAGCCAGAAACTGGTGCCAGGGGGTCCTTTGTGGCCCCTACAACTAGTGCCCAGTCTAACAAACAACAGGCTGGAGCTTGAAACTGGTGCCAGGAGGTCTGGTGACAGGGGGTCACCGGCGACCCCGAGGTCTAGTGCCCAGTCTATAAAACAAAAGGCTGGAGACCGAAACTGGTGCCAGGGGGTCCCTTGTGGCCCCTACATCCAGTGCCCAGTCTAACAAATAATAGGAGGGAACCTGAAACTGGTGCCAGGGGGTCCCTTGTGGCCCCTAAGTCTAGTGCCCAGTCTAACAAATAATAGGCCGGGGCCTGAAACTGGTGCCAGGGGGTCACCTGTGACCCCTGCGTCAAGAGCCCAGTCTAACAAACAACAGGCTGGAGCCTGAAACTGGTGCCAGGGGGTCACCTGTGACCCCTGCGTCTAGAGCCCTGTCTAACAAACAACAGGCTGGAGCCTGAAACTGGTGCCAGGGGGTCACCTGCGACCCCTGCGTCTGGAGCCCAGTCTAACAAACAACAGGCCGGATGCCTGAAACTGGTGCCAGGAGGTCCCTTGCGACCCCTACGTCCAGTGCCCAGTCTAAGAAACAGCAGGCCGGGGTTTGGAACTGGTGCCAGGGGGTCACCTTAGGCCCCTACATCTAGTGCCCAGTCTAACAAACAACAGGCCTGAGCAGGAAATTGGTGCCAGGGGGTCACATGCGACCCTGATCTCTAGTGCCCAATCTAACAAACAAAAGGGCGGAGCCTGAAACTGGTGCCAGGGGGTCCCTTTCGACCTCTACGTATAGTGCCCAGTCTAACTAAAAACATGCCTGAGTACGCAACTGGTGCCAAGGGGTCCCTTTCGACCTTTACGTATAGTGCCTAGTCTAACTAACAACATGCCTGAGTACGAAACTGGTGCAAGGGGGTCACCTGCGGCCCCTATATCTAGTGCCCAGTCTAACAAACAACAGGCCGGAGCCTGAAACTGGTGCCAAGGGGTCACCTGTTACCCCTGCGTCTAAAGCCCAGTCTAACAAACAACAGGCCGAAGACTGAAACTGGAGCCAGGGGGTCCCTTGTGGCCCCTACGTCTAGTGCCCAGTCTAACAAATAATAGGCAGAAGCCTGAAACTGGTGCCAGGGGGTCACCTGCGACCCCTGTGTCTAGTGCCCAGTCTAAGAAACAACAGGCCAGAGCCCGAAACTGGTGCCAGGGGGTCCCTTGTGGCCCCTACATCTAGTGCCCAGTCTAACAAATAATAGGCCGGATCCTGAAACTGGTGCCAGGGGGTCCCTAGTGGCCCCTAAGTCTAGTGCCCAGTCTAACAAATAATAGGCCGGAGCCTGAAACTGGTGCAAGGGGGTCACCTGTGACCCCTGTGTCTAGTGCCCAGTCTAAGAAACAACAAGTCGGGCCCAAAATTGGTGTCAGGGGGTCACCTGCGACCCCTGCGTCTAGAGCCCAGTCTAACAAACAACAGGACGGAGCCTGAAACTGGTGCCAGGAGGTCCTTTGCGACCCCTTCGTCAAGTGCCCAGTCTAAGAAACACCAGGCCGGTGTTTGTACCTATTGGCTGGGAGTCACTGTAGGCCCCTACACATAGTGCCCAGTCTAACAAACAACAGGCCTGAGCAGGAAATTGGTGCCAGGGGGTCACATGCGACCCTGATCTCTAGTGCCCAATCTAACAAACAAAAGGCCGGAGCCTGTAACTGGTGCCAGGGGGTCCCTTTCGACCTCTACGTATAGTGCCCAGTCTAACTAACAACATGTCTGAGTACGAAACTGGTGCCAGGGGGTCACCTGCGACCCCTATGTCTAGTGCCCAGTCTAAAAAACAAAAGTCTGGAGACCGAAACTGGTGCCAGGGGGTGCCTTGTGGCCCCTACGTCTAGTGCCCAGTCTAACAAATAATAGGCCGGAGCCTGAAACTGGTGCCAGGGGGTCACCTGTGACCCCTACGTCTAGTGCACAGTATAAGAAACAACAGGTCGGGCCCAAAACTGGTGCCAGGGGGTCACCTGCGACCCCTGCGTCTAGAGCCCAGTCTAACAAACAACAAGCCGGAGCCTGAAACTGGTGCCAGGAGGTTCCTTGCGACCCCTACGTCCAGTGCCCAGTCTAAGAAACAGCAGGCCGGGGTTTGGAACTGGTGCCAGGGGGTCACCTTAGGCCCCTACATCTAGTGCCCAGTCTAACAAACAAAATGCCGGAGCCTGAAACTGGTGCCAGGGGGTCCCTTTCGACCTCTACGTATAGTGCCCAGTCTAACTAACAACATGCATGAGTACGAAACTGGTGCCAGGGGGTCACCTGCGGCCCCTATATCTAGTGCCCAGTCTAACAAACAACAGGCCGGAGCCTGAAACTGGTGCCAAGGGGTCACCTGTTACCCCTGCGTCTAAAGCCCAGTCTAACAAACAACAGGCCGAAGACTGAAACTGGTGCCAGGGGGTCCCTTGTGGCCCCTACGTCTAGTGCCCTGTCTAACAAATAATAGGCAGTAGCCTGAAACTGGTGCCAGGGGGTCACCTGCAACCCCTGTGTCTAGTGCCCAGTCTAAGAAACAACAGGCCAGAGCCCGAAACTGGTGCCAGGGGGTCCCTTGTGGCCACTACATCTAGTGCCCAGTCTTACAAATAATAGGCCAGAAGCTGAAACTGGTGCCAGGGAGTCCCTTGTTGCCCCTAAGTCTAGTGCTCAGTCTAACAAATAATAGGCCGGAGCCTGAAACTGGTGCAAGGGGGTCACCTGTGACCCCTGTGTCTAGTGCCCAGTCTAAGAAACAACAGGTCGGGCCCAAAACTGGTGCCAGGGGGTCACCTGCGACCCCTGCGTCTAGAGCCCAGTCTAACAAACAACAGGCCGGAGCCTGAAACTGGTGCCAGGAGGTCCCTTGCGACCCCTACGTCCAGTGCCCAGTCTAAGAAACAGCAGGCCGGGGTTTGGAACTGGTGCCAGGGGGTCACCTTAGGCCCCTATATCTAGTGCCCAGTCTAACAAACAACAGGCCAGAGCAGGATATTGGTGCAAGGGGGTCACATGCGACCCTGATCTCTAGTGCCCAATCTAACAAACAAAAGGCCGGAGCCTGAAACTGGTGCCAGGGGGTCCCTTTCGACCTCTACGTATAGTGCCCAGTCTAACTAACAACATACCTGAGTACGAAACTGGTGCCAGGGGGTCACCTGCGGCCCCTATATCTAGTGCCCAGTCTAACAAACAACAGGCCGGAGCCTGAAACTGGTGCCAAGGGGTCACCTGTTACCCCTGCGTCTAAAGCCCAGTCTAACAAACAACAGGCCAAAGACTGAAACTGGTGCCAGGGGGTCCCTTGTGGCCCATTCGTCTAGTGCCCAGTCTAACAAATTATAGGCAGAAGCCTGAAACTGGTGCCAGGGGGTCACCTGCGACCCCTGTGTCTAGTGCCCAGTCTAAGAAACAACAGGCCAGAGCCCGAAACTGGTGCCAGGGGGTCCCTTGTGGCCCCTACATCTAGTGCCCAGTCTAACAAATAATAGGCCGGAACCTGAAACTGGTGCCAGGGGGTCCCTTGTGGCCCCTAAGTCTAGTGCCCAGTCTAACAAATAATAGGCCGGAGCCTGAAACTGGTGCCAGGGGGTCACCTGCGGCCCCTATATCTAGTGCCCAGTCTAACAAACAACAGGCCGGAGCCTGAAACTGGTGCCAAGGGGTCACCTGTTACCCCTGCGTCTAAAGCCCAGTCTAACAAACAACAGGCCGAAGACTGAAACTGGTGCCAGGGGGTCCTTGTGGCCCCTACGTCTAGTGCCCTGTCTAACAAATAATAGGCAGAAGCCTGAAACTGGTGCCAGGGGGTCACCTGCAACCCCTGTGTCTAGTGCCCAGTCTATGAAACAACAGGCCAGAGCCCGAAACTGGTGCCAGGGGGTCCCTTGTGGCCACTACATCTAGTGCCCAGTCTAACAAATAATAGGCCAGAAGCTGAAACTGGTGCCAGGGAGTCCCTTGTGGCCCCTAAGTCTAGTGCTCAGTCTAACATATAATAGGCCGGAGCCTGAAACTGGTGCAAGGGGGTCACCTGTGACCCCTGTGTCTAGTGCCCAGTCTAAGAAACAACAGGTCGGGCCCAAAACTGGTGCCAGGGGGTCACCTGCGACCCCTGCGTCTAGAGCCCAGTCTAACAAATAATAGGCCGAAGCCTGAAACTGGTGCCAGGGGGTCACCTGTAACCCCTGTGTCTAGTGCCCAGTCTAAGAAACAACAGGCCGGAGCCAGAAACTGGTGCCAGGGGGTCCTTTGTGGCCCCTACAACTAGTGCCCAGTCTAACAAACAACAGGCTGGAGCTTGAAACTGGTGCCAGGAGGTCCAATGCGACACCTACGTCCAGTGCCCAGTCTAAGAAACAACAGGCCGGAGCCAGAAACTGGTGCCAGGGGGTCCTTTGTGGCCCCTACATCTAGTGCCCAGTCTAACAAACAACAGCCCTGAGCAGGAAATTGGTGCCCAGTCTAACAAACAAAAGGACGGAGGCTGAAACTGGTGCCAGGGGGTCCCTTTTGACCTCTACATCTATTGCCCAGTCTAACTAATCACATGCCTGAGTACAAAACTGGTGCCAGGGGGTCACCTGCGACCCCGAGGTCTAGTGCCCAGTCTATAAAACAAAAGGCTGGAGACCGAAACTGGTGCCAGGGGGTCCCTTGTGGCCCCTACATCCAGTGCCCAGTCTAACAAATAATAGGAGGGAACCTGAAACTGGTGCCAGGGGGTCCCTTGTGGCCCCTAAGTCTAGTGCCCAGTCTAACAAATAATAGGCCGGAGCCTGAAACTGGTGCCAGGGGGTCACCTGTGACCCCTGCGTCTAGAGCCCAGTCTAACAAACAACAGGCTGGAGCCTGAAACTGGTGCCAGGGGGTCACCTGTGACCCCTGCGTCTAGTGCCCAGTCTAACAAACAACAGGCTGGAGCCTGAAACTGGTGCCAGGGGGTCACCTGCGACCCCTGCGTCTGGAGCCCAGTCTAACAAACAACAGGCCGGAGCCTGAAACTGGTGCCAGGAGGTCCCTTGCAACCCCTACGTCCAGTGCCCAGTCTAACAAATAATAGGCTGGAGCCTGAAACTGGTGCCAGGGGGTCACCTGCGAACCCCTGCGTCTAGAGCCCAGTCTAAGAAACAAAAGGATGGAGACCGAAACTGGTGCCAGGGGGTCCCTTGTGGCCCCGACATCTAGTGCCCAGTCTAACAAATAATAGGCCGGAGCCTGAAACTGGTGCCAGGGGGTCCCTTGTGGCCCCTACGTCTAGTGCCCAGTCTAACAAACAACAGGCCGGAGCCTGAAACTGGTTCCAAGGGGTCACCTGTTACCCCTGCGTCTAAAGCCCAGTCTAACAAACAACAGGCCGGAAACTGAAACTGTTGCCAGGGGGTCCCTTGTGGCCCCTACGTCTAGTGCCCAGTCTAACAAATAATAGGCCGAAGCCTGAAACTGGTGCCAGGGGGTCACCTGTAACCCCTGTGTCTAGTGCCCTGTCTAAGAAACAACAGGCCGGAGCCCGAAACTGGTGCCAGGGGGTCCTTTGTGGCCCCTACAACTAGTGCCCAATCTAACAAACAACAGGCTGGAGCTTGAAACTGGTGCCAGGAGGTCCAATGCGACACCTACGTCCAGTGCCCAGTCTAAAAAACACCAGGCCGGAGCTCGGAACTGGTGCCAGGGGGTCACCTGCGGCCCCTACATCTAGTGCCCAGTCTAACAAACAACAGCCCTGAGCAGGAAATTGGTGCCCAGTCTAACAAACAAAAGGACGGAGGCTGAAACTGGTGCCAGGGGGTCCCTTTCGACCTCTACATCTATTGCCCAGTCTAACTAATCACATGCCTGAGTACGAAACTGGTGCCAGGGGGTCACCTGCGACCCCGAGGTCTAGTGCCCAGTCTATAAAACAAAAGGCTGGAGACCGAAACTGGTGCCAGGGGGTCCCTTGTGGCCCCTACATCCAGTGCCCAGTCTAACAAATAATAGGAGGGAACCTGAAACTGGTGCCAGGGGGTCCCTTGTGGCCCCTAAGTCTAGTGCCCAGTCTAACAAATAATAGGCCGGAGCCTGAAACTGGTGCCAGGGGGTCACCTGCGGCCCCTATATCTAGTGCCCAGTCTAACAAACAACAGGCCGGAGCCTGAAACTGGTGCCAAGGGGTCACCTGTTACCCCTGCGTCTAAAGCCCAGTCTAACAAACAACAGGCCGAAGACTGAAACTGGTGCCAGGGGGTCCCTTGTGGCCCCTACGTCTAGTGCCCTGTCTAACAAATAATAGGCAGAAGCCTGAAACTGGTGCCAGGGGGTCACCTGCAACCCCTGTGTCTAGTGCCCAGTCTATGAAACAACAGGCCAGAGCCCGAAACTGGTGCCAGGGGGTCCCTTGTGGCCACTACATCTAGTGCCCAGTCTAACAAATAATAGGCCAGAAGCTGAAACTGGTGCCAGGGAGTCCCTTGTGGCCCCTAAGTCTAGTGCTCAGTCTAACATATAATAGGCCGGAGCCTGAAACTGGTGCAAGGGGGTCACCTGTGACCCCTGTGTCTAGTGCCCAGTCTAAGAAACAACAGGTCGGGCCCAAAACTGGTGCCAGGGGGTCACCTGCGACCCCTGCGTCTAGAGCCCAGTCTAACAAATAATAGGCCGAAGCCTGAAACTGGTGCCAGGGGGTCACCTGTAACCCCTGTGTCTAGTGCCCAGTCTAAGAAACAACAGGCCGGAGCCAGAAACTGGTGCCAGGGGGTCCTTTGTGGCCCCTACAACTAGTGCCCAGTCTAACAAACAACAGGCTGGAGCTTGAAACTGGTGCCAGGAGGTCCAATGCGACACCTACGTCCAGTGCCCAGTCTAAGAAACAACAGGCCGGAGCCAGAAACTGGTGCCAGGGGGTCTTTTGTGGCCCCTACATCTAGTGCCCAGTCTAACAAACAACAGCCCTGAGCAGGAAATTGGTGCCCAGTCTAACAAACAAAAGGACGGAGGCTGAAACTGGTGCCAGGGGGTCCCTTTTGACCTCTACATCTATTGCCCAGTCTAACTAATCACATGCCTGAGTACGAAACTGGTGCCAGGGGGTCACCTGCGAACCCCTGCGTCTAGAGCCCAGTCTAAGAAACAAAAGGATGGAGACCGAAACTGGTGCCAGGGGGTACCTTGTGGCCCCGACATCTAGTGCCCAGTCTAACAAACAACAGGCCGAAGACTGAAACTGGTGCCAGGGGGTCCCTTGTGGCCCCTACGTCTAGTGCCCTGTCTAACAAATAATAGGCAGAAGCCTGAAACTGGTGCCAGGGGGTCACCTGCAACCCCTGTGTCTAGTGCCCAGTCTATGAAACAACAGGCCAGAGCCCGAAACTGGTGCCAGGGGGTCCCTTGTGGCCACTACATCTAGTGCCCAGTCTAACAAATAATAGGCCAGAAGCTGAAACTGGTGCCAGGGAGTCCCTTGTGGCCCCTAAGTCTAGTGCTCAGTCTAACATATAATAGGCCGAAGCCTGAAACTGGTGCCAGGGGGTCACCTGTAACCCCTGTGTCTAGTGCCCAGTCTAAGAAACAACAGGCCGGAGCCAGAAACTGGTGCCAGGGGGTCCTTTGTGGCCCCTACAACTAGTGCCCAGTCTAACAAACAACAGGCTGGAGCTTGAAACTGGTGCCAGGAGGTCCAATGCGACACCTACGTCCAGTGCCCAGTCTAAAAAACACCAGGCCGGAGCTCGGAACTGGTGCCAGGGGGTCACCTGCGGCCCCTACATCTAGTGCCCAGTCTAACAAACAACAGCCCTGAGCAGGAAATTGGGGCCCAGTCTAACAAACAAAAGGACGGAGGCTGAAACTGGTGCCAGGGGGTCCCTTTCGACCTCTACATCTATTGCCCAGTCTAACTAATCACATGCCTGAGTACGAAACTGGTGCCAGGGGGTCACCTGCGACCCCGAGGTCTAGTGCCCAGTCTATAAAACAAAAGGCTGGAGACCGAAACTGGTGCCAGGGGGTCCCTTGTGGCCCCTACATCCAGTGCCCAGTCTAACAAATAATAGGAGGGAACCTGAAACTGGTGCCAGGGGGTCCCTTGTGGCCCCTAAGTCTAGTGCCCAGTCTAACAAATAATAGGCCGGAGCCTGAAACTGGTGCCAGGGGGTCACCTGTGACCCCTGCGTCTAGAGCCCAGTCTAACAAACAACAGGCTGGAGCCTGAAACTGGTGCCAGGGGGTCACCTGTGACCCCTGCGTCTAGAGCCCAGTCTAACAAACAACAGGCTGGAGCCTGAAACTGGTGCCAGTGGGTCACCTGCGACCCCTGCATCTGGAGCCCAGTCTAACAAACAACAGGCCGGAGCCTGAAACTGGTGCCAGGAGGTCCCTTGCGACCATGATCTCTAGTGCCCAATCTAACAAACAAAAGGCCGGAGCCTGAAACTGGTGCCAGGGGGTCACCTGCGACCCCTGCGTCTGGAGCCCAGTCTAACAAACAACAGGCCAGAGCAGGAAATTGGTGCCAGGGGGTCACATGCGACCCTGATCTCTAGTGCCCAATCTAACAAACAAAAGGCCGGAGCCTGAAACTGGTGCCAGGGGGTCCCTTTCGACCTCTACGTATAGTGCCCAGTCTAACTAACAACATACCTGAGTACGAAACTGGTGCCAGGGGGTCACCAGCGGCCCCTATATCTAGTGCCCAGTCTAACAAACAACAGGCCGGAGCCTGAAACTGGTGCTAAGGGGTCACCTGTTACCCCTGCTTCTAAAGCCCAGTCTAACAAACAACAGGCCGAAGACTGAAACTGGTGCCAGGGGGTCCCTTGTGGCCCCTACGTCTAGTGCCCTGTCTAACAAATAATAGGCAGAAGCCTGAAACTGGTGCCAGGGGGTCACCTGCAACCCCTGTGTCTAGTGCCCAGTCTAAGAAACAACAGGCCAGAGCCCGAAACTGGTGCCAGGGGGTCCCTTGTGGCCACTACATCTAGTGCCCAGTCTAACAAATAATAGGCCAGAAGCTGAAACTGGTGCCAGGGAGTCCCTTGTGGCCCCTAAGTCTAGTGCTCAGTCTAACAAATAATAGGCCGGAGCCTGAAACTGGTGCAAGGGGGTCACCTGTGACCCCTGTGTCTAGTGCCCAGTCTAAGAAACAACAGGTCGGGCCCAAAACTGGTGCCAGGGGGTCACCTGCGACCCCTGCGTCTAGAGCCCAGTCTAACAAACAACAGGCCGGAGCCTGAAACTGGTGCCAGGAGGTCCCTTGCGACCCCTACGTCCAGTGCCCAGTCTAATAAACAGCAGGCCGGGGTTTGGAACTGGTGCCAGGGGGTCAACTTAGGCCCCTATATCTAGTGCCCAGTCTAACAAACAACAGGCCTGAGCAGGAAATTGGTGCCAGGGGGTCACATGCGACCCTGATCTCTAGTGCCCAATCTAACAAACAAAAGGCCGGAGCCTGAAACTGGTGCCAGGGGGTCCCTTTCGACCTCTACGTATAGTGCCCAGTCTAACTAACAACATACCTGAGTACGAAACTGGTGCCAGGGGGTCACCTGCGGCCCCTATATCTAGTGCCCAGTCTAACAAACAATAGGCCGGAGCCTGAAACTGATGCCAAGGGGTCACCTGTTACCCCTACGTCTAAAGCCCAGTCTAACAAACAACAGGCCAAAGACTAAAACTGGTGCCAGGGGGTCCCTTGTGGCCCATTCGTCTAGTGCCCAGTCTAACAAATTATAGGCAGAAGCCTGAAACTGGTGCCAGGGGGTCACCTGCGACCCCTGTATCTAGTGCCCAGTCTAAGAAACAACAGGCCAGAGCCCGAAACTGGTGCCAGGGGGTCCCTTGCGGCCCCTACATCTTGTGCCCAGTCTAACAAATAATAGGCCGGAAACTGAAACTGGTGCCAGGGGGTCCCTTGTGGCCCCTAAGTCTAGTGCCCAGTCTAACAAATAATAGGCCGGAGCCTGAAACTGGTGCCAGGGGGTCACCTGCGGCCCCTATATCTAGTGCCCAGTCTAACAAACAACAGGCCGGAGCCTGAAACTGGTGCCAAGGGGTCACCTGTTACCCCTGCGTCTAAAGCCCAGTCTAACAAACAACAGGCCAAAGACTGAACCTGGTGCCAGGGGGTCCCTTGTGGCCCATTCGTCTAGTGCCCAGTCGAACAAATTATAGGCAGAAGCCTGAAACTGGTGCCAGGGGGTCACCTGCGACCCCTGTGTCTAGTGCCCAGTCTAAGAAACAACAGGCCAGAGCCCGAAACTGGTGCCAGGGGGTCCCTTGTGGCCCCTACATCTAGTGCCCAGTCTAACAAATAATAGGCCGGAACCTGAAACTGGTGCCAGGGGGTCCCTTGTGGCCCCTAAGTCTAGTGCCCAGTCTAACAAATAATAGGCCGGAGCCTGAAACTGGTGCCAGGGGGTCACCTGCGACCCCTATTTCTAGTGCCCAGTCTAACAAACAACAGGCCGTAGCCTGAAACTGGTGCCAAGGGGTCACCCGTTACCCCTGCGTCTAAAGCCCAGTCTAACAAACAACAGGCCGAAGACTGAAACTGGTGCCAGGGGGTCCCTTGTGGCCCCTACGTCTAGTGCCCAGTCTAACAAATAATAGGCAGAAGCCTGAAACTGGTGCCAGGGGGTCACCTGCGACCCCTGTGTCTAGTGCCCAGTCTAAGAAACAACAGGCCAGAGCCCGAAACTGGTGCCAGCGGGTCCCTTGTGGCCCCTACATCTAGTGCCCAGTCTAACAAATAATAGGCCGGAACCTGAAACTGGTGCCAGGGGGTCCCTTGTGGCCCCTAAGTCTAGTGCCCAGTCTAACAAATAATAGGCCGGAGCCTGAAACTGGTGCAAGGGGGTCACCTGTGACCCCTGTGTCTAGTGCCCAGTCTAAGAAACAATAGGTTGGGCCCAAAACTGGTGCCAGTGGGTCACCTGCGACCCCTCCGTCTAGAGCCCAGTCTAACAAACAACAGGACGGAGCCTGAAACTGGTGCCAGGAGGTCTCTTGCGACCCCTACGTCAAGTGCCCAGTCTAAGAAACAGCAGGCCGGGGTTTGTATCTATTGGCCGGGGGTCACCGTAGGCCCCTACACATAGTGCCCAGTCTAACAAACAACAGGCCTGAGCAGGAAATTGGTGCCAGGGGGTCACATGCGACCCTGATCTCTAGTGCCCAATCTAACAAACAAAAGGCCGGAGCCTGAAACTGGTGCCAGGGGGTCCCTTTTGACCTCTACGTATAGTGCCCAGTCTAACTAACAACATGCCTGAGTACGAAACTGGTGCAAGGGGGTCACCTGCGACCCCTCTGTCTAGTGCCCAGTTTAAAAAACAAAAGTCTGGAGACCGAAACTGGTGCCAGGGGGTGCCTTTTGGCCCCTACGTCTAGAGCCCAGTCTAACAAATAATAGGCCGGAGCCTGAAACTGGTGCAAAGGGGTCACCTGCGACCCCTGCTTCTAGAGCCCAGTCTAACAAACAACAGGCTGGAGCCTGAAACTGGTGCCAGGAGGTCCCTTGCGACCCCTACGTCCACTGCCCAGTCTAAGAAACAGCAGGCCGTGGTTAGGAACTGATGCCATTTGGTCCTTTGTGGCCCCTACAACTAGTGCCCAGTTTAATAAACAACAGGCCGGAGCCTGAAACTGGTTCAAAGGGGTCAGCTGTTACCCCTGTGTCTAAAGCCCAGTCTAACAAATAAAAGGCCGAAGCCTGAAACTGGTGCCAGGGGGTCCCTTGTGGCCCCTACATCTAGTGCCCAGTCTAACAAATAATAGGCCGGAGCCTGAAACTGGTGCAAGGTGGTCACCTGTGACCCCTGTGTCTAGTGCCCAGTCTAAGAAACAACAGGTCGGGCCCAAAACTGGTGCCAGGGGGTCACCTGCGACCCCTGCGTCTAGAGCCCAGTCTAACAAACAACAGGCCGGAGCCTGAAACTGGTGCCAGGAGGTCCCTTGCGACCCCTATGTCCAGTGCCCAGTCTAAGAAACAGCAGGCCGGTGTTTGGAACTGGTGCCAGGGGTCACCTTAGGCCCCTACATCTAGTGCCCAGTCTAACAAACAACAGGCCTGAGCAGTAAATTGGTGCCAGGGGTCACATGCGACCCTGATCTCTAGTGCCCAATCTAACAAACAAAAGGCCGGAGCCTGAAACTGGTGCCAGGGGGTCCCTTTCGACCTCTACGTATAGTGCCCAGTCTAACTAACAACATGCCTGAGTACGAAACTGGTGCCAGGGGGTCACCTGCGGCCCCTATATCTAGTGCCCAGTCTAACAAACAACAGGCCGGAGCCTGAAACTGGTGCCAAGGGGTCACCTGTTACCCCTGCGTCTAAAGCCCAGTCTAACAAACAACAGGCCGAAGACTGAAACTGGTGCCAGGGGATCCCTTGTGGCCCCTACGTCTAGTGCCCAGTCTAACAAATAATAGGCAGAAGCCTGAAACTGGTGCCAGGGGGTCACCTGCGACCCCTGTGTCTAGTGCCCAGTCTAAGAAACAACAGGCCAGAGCCCGAAACTGGTGCCAGGGGGTCCCTTGTGGCCCCTACATCTAGTGCCAAGTCTAACAAATAATAGGCCGGAACCTGAAACTGGTGCCAGGGTGTCCCTTGTGGCCCCTAAGTCTAGTGCCCAGTCTAACAAATAATAGGCCGGAGCCTGAAACTGGTGCAAGGGGGTCACCTGTGACCCCTGTGTCTAGTGCCCAGTCTAAGAAACAACAGGTCTGGCCCAAAACTGGTGCCAGGGGGTCACCTGCGACCCCTGCGTCTAGAGCCCAGTTTAACAAACAACAGGACGGAGCCTGAAACTGGTGCCAGGAGGTCCCTTGCAACCCCTACGTCAAGTGCCCAGTCTAAGAAACAGCAGGCCGGGGTATGGAACTGGTGCCAGGGGGTCACCGTAGGCCCCTACACATAGTGCCCAGTCTAACAAACAACCGGCCTGAGCAGGAAACTGGTGCCAGGGGGTCACATGCAAACCTGATCTCTAGTGCCCAATCTAACAAACAAAAGGCCGGAGCCTGAAACTGGTGCCAGGGGGTCCCTTTCGACATTTACGTATAGTGCCCAGTCTAACTAATAACATGCCTGAGTATGAAACTGGTTCCAGGGGGTCATCTGCGACCCCTATGTCTAGTGCCCAGTCTAAAAAACAAAAGGCTGGAGACCGAAACTGGTGCCAGGTGGTCCTTTGTGGCACCTACGTCTAGTGCCCAGTCTAACAAATAATAGGCCGGAGCCTGAAACTGGTGCCAGGGGGTCACCTGTGACCCCTGCGTCTAGAGCCCAGTCTAACAAACGACAGGCTGGAGCCTGAAACTGGTGCCAGGGGGTCACCTGTGACCCCTGCGTCTAGAGCCCAGTCTAACAAACAACAGGCTGGAGCCTGAAACTGGTGCCAGGGGGTCACCTGCGACCCCTGCGTCTAGAGGCCAGTCTAACAAACAACAGGCCGGAGCCTGAAACTGGTGCCAGGAGGTCCCTTGCGACCATGATCTCTAGTGCCCAATCTAACAAACAAAAGGCCGGAGCCTGAAACTGGTGCCAGGGGGTCACCTGCGACCCCTGCGTCTGGAGCCCAGTCTAACAAACAACAGGCCAGAGCAGGAAATTGGTGCCAGGGGGTCACATGCGACCCTGATCTCTAGTGCCCAATCTAACAAACAAAAGGCCGGAGCCTGAAACTGGTGCCAGGGGGTCCCTTTCGACCTCTACGTATAGTGCCCAGTCTAACTAACAACATACCTGAGTACGAAACTGGTGCCAGGGGGTCACCTGCGGCCCCTATATCTAGTGCCCAGTCTAACAAACAACAGGCCGGAGCCTGAAACTGGTGCCAAGGGGTCACCTGTTACCCCTGCTTCTAAAGCCCAGTCTAACAAACAACAGGCCGAAGACTGAAACTGGTGCCAGGGGGTCCCTTGTGGCCCCTACGTCTAGTGCCCTGTCTAACAAATAATAGGCAGAAGCCTGAAACTGGTGCCAGGGGGTCACCTGCAACCCCTGTGTCTAGTGCCCAGTCTAAGAAACAACAGGCCAGAGCCCGAAACTGGTGCCAGGGGGTCCCTTGTGGCCACTACATCTAGTGCCCAGTCTAACAAATAATAGGCCAGAAGCTGAAACTGGTGCCAGGGAGTCCCTTGTGGCCCCTAAGTCTAGTGCTCAGTCTAACAAATAATAGGCCGGAGCCTGAAACTGGTGCAAGGGGGTCACCTGTGACCCCTGTGTCTAGTGCCCAGTCTAAGAAACAACAGGTCGGGCCCAAAACTGGTGCCAGGGGGTCACCTGCGACCCCTGCGTCTAGAGCCCAGTCTAACAAACAACAGGCCGGAGCCTGAAACTGGTGCCAGGAGGTCCCTTGCGACCCCTACGTCCAGTGCCCAGTCTAATAAACAGCAGGCCGGGGTTTGGAACTGGTGCCAGGGGGTCACCTTAGGCCCCTATATCTAGTGCCCAGTCTAACAAACAACAGGCCTGAGCAGGAAATTGGTGCCAGGGGGTCACATGCGACCCTGATCTCTAGTGCCCAATCTAACAAACAAAAGGCCGGAGCCTGAAACTGGTGCCAGGGGGTCCCTTTCGACCTCTACGTATAGTGCCCAGTCTAACTAACAACATACCTGAGTACGAAACTGGTGCCAGGGGGTCACCTGCGGCCCCTATATCTAGTGCCCAGTCTAACAAACAATAGGCCGGAGCCTGAAACTGATGCCACGGGGTCACCTGTTACCCCTACGTCTAAAGCCCAGTCTAACAAACAACAGGCCAAAGACTAAAACTGGTGCCAGGGGGTCCCTTGTGGCCCATTCGTCTAGTGCCCAGTCTAACAAATTATAGGCAGAAGCCTGAAACTGGTGCCAGGGGGTCACCTGCGACCCCTGTATCTAGTGCCCAGTCTAAGAAACAACAGGCCAGAGCCCGAAACTGGTGCCAGGGGGTCCCTTGTGGCCCCTACATCTAGTGCCCAGTCTAACAAATAATAGGCCGGAACCTGAAACTGGTGCCAGGGGGTCCCTTGTGGCCCCTAAGTCTAGTGCCCAGTCTAACAAATAATAGGCCGGAGCCTGAAACTGGTGCCAGGGGGTCACCTGCGGCCCCTATATCTAGTGCCCAGTCTAACAAACAACAGGCCGGAGCCTGAAACTGGTGCCAAGGGGTCACCTGTTACCCCTGCGTCTAAAGCCCAGTCTAACAAACAACAGGCCAAAGACTGAACCTGGTGCCAGGGGGTCCCTTGTGGCCCATTCGTCTAGTGCCCAGTCGAACAAATTATAGGCAGAAGCCTGAAACTGGTGCCAGGGGGTCACCTGCGACCCCTGTGTCTAGTGCCCAGTCTAAGAAACAACAGGCCAGAGCCCGAAACTGGTGCCAGGGGGTCCCTTGTGGCCCCTACATCTAGTGCCCAGTCTAACAAATAATAGGCCGGAACCTGAAACTGGTGCCAGGGGGTCCCTTGTGGCCCCTAAGTCTAGTGCCCAGTCTAACAAATAATAGGCCGGAGCCTGAAACTGGTGCCAGGGGGTCACCTGCGACCCCTATTTCTAGTGCCCAGTCTAACAAACAACAGGCCGGAGTCTGAAACTGGTGCCAAGGGGTCACCCGTTACCCCTGCGTCTAAAGCCCAGTCTAACAAACAACAGGCCGAAGACTGAAACTGGTGCCAGGGGGTCCCTTGTGGCCCCTACGTCTAGTGCCCAGTCTAACAAATAATAGGCAGAAGCCTGAAACTGGTGCCAGGGGGTCACCTGCGACCCCTGTGTCTAGTGCCCAGTCTAAGAAACAACAGGCCAGAGCCCGAAACTGGTGCCAGCGGGTCCCTTGTGGCCCCTACATCTAGTGCCCAGTCTAACAAATAATAGGCCGGAACCTGAAACTGGTGCCAGGGGGTCCCTTGTGGCCCCTAAGTCTAGTGCCCAGTCTAACAAATAATAGGCCGGAGCCTGAAACTGGTGCAAGGGGGTCACCTGTGACCCCTGTGTCTAGTGCCCAGTCTAAGAAACAATAGGTTGGGCCCAAAACTGGTGCCAGGGGGTCACCTGCGACCCCTCCGTCTAGAGCCCAGTCTAACAAACAACAGGACGGAGCCTGAAACTGGTGCCAGGAGGTCTCTTGCGACCCCTACGTCAAGTGCCCAGTCTAAGAAACAGCAGGCCGGGGTTTGTATCTATTGGCTGGGGGTCACCGTAGGCCCCTACACATAGTGCCCAGTCTAACAAACAACAGGCCTGAGCAGGAAATTGGTGCCAGGGGGTCACATGCGACCCTGATCTCTAGTGCCCAATCTAACAAACAAAAGGCCGGAGCCTGAAACTGGTGCCAGGGGGTCCCTTTTGACCTCTACGTATAGTGCCCAGTCTAACTAACAACATGCCTGAGTACGAAACTGGTGCAAGGGGGTCACCTGCGACCCCTCTGTCTAGTGCCCAGTTTAAAAAACAAAAGTCTGGAGACCGAAACTGGTGCCAGGGGGTGCCTTTTGGCCCCTACGTCTAGAGCCCAGTCTAACAAATAATAGGCCGGAGCCTGAAACTGGTGCAAAGGGGTCACCTGCGACCCCTGCTTCTAGAGCCCAGTCTAACAAACAACAGGCTGGAGCCTGAAACTGGTGCCAGGAGGTCCCTTGCGACCCCTACGTCCACTGCCCAGTCTAAGAAACAGCAGGCCGTGGTTAGGAACTGATGCCATTTGGTCCTTTGTGGCCCCTACAACTAGTGCCCAGTTTAACAAACAACAGGCCGGAGCCTGAAACTGGTTCAAAGGGGTCAGCTGTTACCCCTGTGTCTAAAGCCCAGTCTAACAAATAAAAGGCCGAAGCCTGAAACTGGTGCCAGGGGGTCCCTTGTGGCCCCTACATCTAGTGCCCAGTCTAGCAAATAATAGGCCGGAGCCTGAAACTGGTGCAAGGTGGTCACCTGTGACCCCTGTGTCTAGTGCCCAGTCTAAGAAACAACAGGTCGGGCCCAAAACTGGTGCCAGGGGGTCACCTGCGACCCCTGCGTCTAGAGCCCAGTCTAACAAACAACAGGCCGGAGCCTGAAACTGGTGCCAGGAGGTCCCTTGCGACCCCTATGTCCAGTGCCCAGTCTAAGAAACAGCAGGCCGGTGTTTGGAACTGGTGCCAGGGGTCACCTTAGGCCCCTACATCTAGTGCCCAGTCTAACAAACAACAGGCCTGAGCAGTAAATTGGTGCCAGGGGTCACATGCGACCCTGATCTCTAGTGCCCAATCTAACAAACAAAAGGCCGGAGCCTGAAACTGGTGCCAGGGGGTCCCTTTCGACCTCTACGTATAGTGCCCAGTCTAACTAACAACATGCCTGAGTACGAAACTGGTGCCAGGGGGTCACCTGCGGCCCCTATATCTAGTGCCCAGTCTAACAAACAACAGGCCGGAGCCTGAAACTGGTGCCAAGGGGTCACCTGTTACCCCTGCGTCTAAAGCCCAGTCTAACAAACAACAGGCCGAAGACTGAAACTGGTGCCAGGGGATCCCTTGTGGCCCCTACGTCTAGTGCCCAGTCTAACAAATAATAGGCAGAAGCCTGAAACTGGTGCCAGGGGGTCACCTGCGACCCCTGTGTCTAGTGCCCAGTCTAAGAAACAACAGGCCAGAGCCCGAAACTGGTGCCAGGGGGTCCCTTGTGGCCCCTACATCTAGTGCCAAGTCTAACAAATAATAGGCCGGAACCTGAAACTGGTGCCAGGGTGTCCCTTGTGGCCCCTAAGTCTAGTGCCCAGTCTAACAAATAATAGGCCGGAGCCTGAAACTGGTGCAAGGGGGTCACCTGTGACCCCTGTGTCTAGTGCCCAGTCTAAGAAACAACAGGTCGGGACCAAAACTGGTGCCAGGGGGTCACCTGCGACCCCTGCGTCTAGAGCCCAGTTTAACAAACAACAGGACGGAGCCTGAAACTGGTGCCAGGAGGTCCCTTGCAACCCCTACGTCAAGTGCCCAGTCTAAGAAACAGCAGGCCGGGGTATGGAACTGGTGCCAGGGGGTCACCGTAGGCCCCTACACATAGTGCCCAGTCTAACAAACAACCGGCCTGAGCAGGAAACTGGTGCCAGGGGGTCACATGCAAACCTGATCTCTAGTGCCCAATCTAACAAACAAAAGGCCGGAGCCTGAAACTGGTGCCAGGGGGTCCCTTTCGACCTCTACGTATAGTGCCCAGTCTAACTAATAACATGCCTGAGTATGAAACTGGTTCCAGGGGGTCATCTGCGACCCCTATGTCTAGTGCCCAGTCTAAAAAACAAAAGGCTGGAGACCGAAACTGGTGCCAGGTGGTCCTTTGTGGCACCTACGTCTAATGCCCAGTCTAACAAATAATAGGCCGGAGCCTGAAACTGGTGCCAGGGGGTCACCTGTGACCCCTGCGTCTAGAGCCCAGTCTAACAAACGACAGGCTGGAGCCTGAAACTGGTGCCAGGGGGTCACCTGTGACCCCTGCGTCTAGAGCCCAGTCTAACAAACAACAGGCTGGAGCCTGAAACTGGTGAAAGGGGGTCACCTGTGACCCCTGTGTCTAGTGCCTAGTCTAACAAACAACAATCCGGAGCCTGAAACTGGTGCCAGGGTGTCCTTTGTGACCCCTACGTCTAGTGCCCAGTCTAACAAATAATAGGCCGGAGCCTGAAACTGGTGCAAGGGGTTCACCTGTGACCCCTGCGTCTAGAGCCCAGTCTAACAAACAACAGGCTGGAGCCTGAAACTTGTGCCAGGGGGTCACCTGTGACCCCTGCGTCTAGAGCCCAGTCTAACAAACAACAGGCTGGAGCCTGAAACTGGTGCCAGGGGGTCACCTGCGACACCTGCGTCTAGAGGCCAGTCTAACAAACAACAGGCCGGAGCCTGAAACTGGTGCCAGGAGGTCACTTGCGACCCCTACGTCCAGTGCCCAGTCTAAGAAACAGCAGGCCGGGGTTTGGAACTGGTGCCAGTGGGTCAACTTAGGCCCTTACATCTAGTGCCCAGTCTAACAAACAACAGGCCTGAGCAGGAAATTGGTGCCAGGGGATCACATGCGACCCTGATCTCTAGTGCCCAATCTAACAAACAAAAGGCCGGAGCCTGTAACTGGTGCCAGGGGTTCCCTTTCGACCTCTACGTATAGTGCCCAGTCTAACTAACAACATGTCTGAGTACGAAACTGGTGCCAGGGGGTCACCTGCGACCCCTATGTCTAGTGCCCAGTCTAAAAAACAAAAGTCTGGAGACCGAAACTGGTGCCAGGGGGTGCCTTGTGGCCCCTACGTCTAGTGCCCAGTCTAACAAATAATAGGCCGGAGCCTGAAACTGGTGCCAGGGGGTCACCTGTGACCCCTGTGTCTAGTGCACAGTATAAGAAACAACAGGTCGGGCCCAAAACTGGTGCCAGGGGGTCACCTGCGACCCCTGCGTCTAGAGCCCAGTCTAACAAACAACAGGCCGGAGCCTGAAACTGGTGCCAGGAGGTCCCTTGCGACCCCTACGTCCAGTGCCCAGTCTAAGAAACAGCAGGCCGGGGTTTGGAACTGGTGCCAGGGGGTCACCTTAGGCCCCTACATCTAGTGCCCAGTCTAACAAACAAAAGGCCGGAGCCTGAAACTGGTGCCAGGGGGTCCCTTTCGACCTCTACGTATAGTGCCCAGTCTAACTAACAACATGCCTGAGTACGAAACTGGTGCCAGGGGGTCACCTGCGGCCCCTATATCTAGTGCCCAGTCTAACAAACAACAGGCCGGAGCCTGAAACTGGTGCCAAGGGGTCACCTGTTACCCCTGCGTCTAAAGCCCAGTCTAACAAACAACAGGCCGAAGACTGAAACTGGTGCCAGGGGGTCCCTTGTGGCCCCTTCGTCTAGTGCCCTGTCTAACAAATAATAGGTAGAAGCCTGAAACTGGTGCCAGGGGGTCACCTGCAACCCCTGTGTCTAGTGCCCAGTCTAAGAAACAACAGGCCAGAGCCCGAAACTGGTGCCAGGGGGTCCCTTGTGGCCACTACATCTAGTGCCCAGTCTAACAAATAATAGGCCAGAAGCTGAAACTGGTGCCAGGGAGTCCCTTGTGGCCCCTAAGTCTAGTGCTCAGTCTAACAAATAATAGGCCGGAGCCTGAAACTGGTGCAAGGGGGTCACCTGTGACCCCTGTGTCTAGTGCCCAGTCTAAGAAACAACAGGTCGGGCCCAAAACTGGTGCCAGGGGGTCACCTGCGACCCCTGCGTCTAGAGCCCAGTCTAACAAACAACAGGCCGGAGCCTGAAACTGGTGCCAGGAGGTCCCTTGCGACCCCTACGTCCAGTGCCCAGTCTAATAAACAGCAGGCCGGGGTTTGGAACTGGTGCCAGGGGGTCACCTTAGGCCCCTATATCTAGTGCCCAGTCTAACAAACAACAGGCAAGAGCAGGAAATTGGTGCCAGGGGGTCACATGCGACCTTGATCTCTAGTGCCCAATCTAACAAACAAAAGGCCGGAGCCTGAAACTGGTGCCAGGGGGTCCCTTTCGACCTCTACGTATAGTGCCCAGTCTAACTAACAACATACCTGAGTACGAAACTGGTGCCAGGGGGTCACCTGCGACCCCTATATCTAGTGCCCAGTCTAACAAACAACAGGCCGGAGCCTGAAACTGGTGCCAAGGGGTCACCTGTTACCCCTGCGTCTAAAGCCCAGTCTAACAAACAACAGGCCAAAGACTGAAACTGGTGCCAGGGGGTCCCTTGTGGCCCATTCGTCTAGTGCCCAGTCTAACAAATTATAGACAGAAGCCTGAAACTGGTGCCAGGGGGTCACCTGCGACCCCTGTGTCTAGTGCCCAGTCTAAGAAACAACAGGCCAGAGCCCGAAACTGGTGCCAGGGGGTCCCTTGTGGCCCCTACATCTAGTGCCCAGTCTAACAAATAATAGGTCAGAACCTGAAACTGGTGCCAGGGGGTCCCTTGTGGCCCCTAAGTCTAGTGCCCAGTCTAACAAATAATAGGCCGGAGCCTGAAACTGGTGCCAGGGGGTCACCTGCGACCCCTATTTCTAGTGCCCAGTCTAACAAACAACAGGCCGGAGCCTGAAACTGGTGCCAATGGGTCACCCGTTACCCCTGCGTCTAAAGCCCAGTCTAACAAACAACAGGCCGAAGACTGAAACTGGTGCCAGGGGGTCCCTTGTGGCCACCTACGTCTAGTGCCCAGTCTAACAAATAATAGGCAGAAGCCTGAAACTGGTGCCAGGGGGTCACCTGCGACCCCTGTGTCTAGTGCCCAGTCTTAAAAACAACAGGCCAGAGCCCGAAACTGGTGCCAGGGGGTCCCTTGTGGCCCCTACATCTAGTGCCCAGTCTAACAAATAATAGGCCGGAACCTGAAACTGGTGCCAGGGGGTCCCTTGTGGCCCCTAAGTCTAGTGCCCAGTCTAACAAATAATAGGCCGGAGCCTGAAACTGGTGCAAGGGGGTCACCTGGCTGTGACCCCTGTGTCTAGTGCCCAGTCTAAGAAACAATAGGTTGGGCCCAAAACTGGTGCCAGGGGGTCACCTGTGACCCCTGCGTCTTGAGCCCAGTCTAACAAACAACAGGACGGAGCCTGAAACTGGTGCCAGGAGGTCCCTTGCGACCCCTACGTCAAGTGCCCAGTCTAAGAAACAGCAGGCCGGGGTTTGTATCTATTGGCTGGGGGTCACCGTAGGCCCCTACACATAGTGCCCAGTCTAGGAAACAACAGGCCTGAGCAGGAAATTGGTGCCAGGGGGTCACCTGCGACCCCTATGTCTAGTGCCCAGTCTAAAAAACAAAAGTCTGGAGACCGAAACTGGTGCCAGGGGGTGCCTTGTGGCCCCTACGTCTAGTGACCATTCTAACAAATAATAGGCCGGAGCCTGAAACTGGTGCAAGGGGGTCACCTGCGACCCCTCTGTCTAGTGCCCAGTCTAAAAAACAAAAGTCTGGAGACCGAAACTGGTGCCAGGGGGTGCCTTTTGGCCCCTACGTCTAGAGCCCAGTCTAACAAATAATAGGCCGGAGCCTGAAACTGGTGCAAAGTGGTCACCTGTGACCCCTGTGTCTAGTGCCTAGTCTAACAAACAACAGGACGGAGCCTGAAACTGGTGCCATGGGTTCTTTGTGGCCCCTACGTCTAGTGCCCAGTCTAACAAATAATAGGCCGGAGCCTGAAACTGGTGCCAGGGGGTCACCTGTGACCCCTGTGTCTAGTGCCCAGTATAAGAAACAACAGGCCGGGCCCAAAACTGGTGCCAGGGGGTCACCTGCGACCCCTGCTTCTAGAGCCCAGTCTAACAAACAACAGGCTGGAGCCTGAAACTGGTGCCAGGAGGTCCCTTGCGACCCCTACGTCCACTGCCCAGTCTAAGAAACAGCAGGCCGGGGTTTGGAACTGATGCCATTTGGTCCTTTGAGGCCCCTACATCTAGTGCCCAGTTTAACAAACAACAGGCCGGAGCCTGAAACTGGTTCAAAAGGGGTCACCTGTTACCCATGTGTCTAAAGCCCAGTCTAACAAATAAAAGGCCGAAGCATGAAACTGGTGCCAGGGGGTCCCTTGTGGCCCCTACATCTAGTGCCCAGTCTAACAAATAATAGGCCGGAGTCTGAAACTGGTGCAAGGGGGTCAGCTGTGACCCCTGTGTCTAGTGCCCAGTCTAAGAAACAACAGGTCGGGCCCAAAACTGGTGCCAGGGGGTCACCTGCGACCCCTGCGTCTAGAGCCCAGTCTAACAAACAACAGGCCGGAGCCTGAAACTGGTGCCAGGAGGTCCCTTGCGACCCCTACGTCCAGTGCCCAGTCTAAGAAACAGCAGGCCGGTGTTTGGAACTGGTGCCAGGGGGTCACCGTAGGCCCCTACATCTAGTGCCCAGTCTAACAAACAACAGGCCTGAGCAGTAAATTGGTGCCAGGGGTCACATGCGACCCTGATCTTTAGTGCCCAATCTAACAAACAAAAGGCCGGAGCCTGAAACTGGTGCCAGGGGGTCCCTTTCCACCTCTACGTATAGTGCCCATTCTAACTAACAACATGCCTGAGTACGAAACTGGTGCCAGGGGGTCACCTGCGGCCCCTATATCTAGTGCCCAGTCTAACAAACAACAGGCCGGAGCCTGAAACTGGTGCCAAGGGGTCACCTGTTACCCCTGCGTCTAAAGCCCAGTCTAACAAACAACAGGCCGAAGACTGAAACTGGTGCCAGGGGGTCCCTTGTGGCCCCTACGTCTAGTGCCCAGTCTAACAAATAATAGGCAGAAGCCTGAAACTGGTGCCAGGGGGTCACCTGCGACCCCTGTGTCTAGTGCCCAGTCTAAGAAACAACAGACCAGAGCCCGAAACTGGTGCCAGGGGGTCCCTTGTGGCCCCTACATCTAGTGCCAAGTCTAACAAATAATAGGCCGGAACCTGAAACTGGTGCCAGGGTGTCCCTTGTGGCCCCTAAGTCTAGTGCCCAGTCTAACAAATAATAGGCCGGAGCCTGAAACTGGTGCAACCTGTGACCCCTGTGTCTAGTGCCCAGTCTAAGAAACAACAGGTCGGGCCCAAAACTGGTGCCAGGGGGTCACCTGCGACCCCTGCGTCTAGAGCCCAGTTTAACAAACAACAGGACGGAGCCTGAAACTGGTGCCAGGAGGTCCCTTGCAACCCCTACGTCAAGTGCCCAGTCTAAGAAACAGCAGGCCGGGGTATGGAACTGGTGCTAGGGGGTCACCGTAGGCCCCTACACATAGTGCCCAGTCTAACAAACAACCGGCCTGAGCAGGAAACTGGTGCCAGGGGGTCACATGCAAACCTGATCTCTAGTGCCCAATCTAACAAACAAAAAGCCGGAGCCTGAAACTGGTGCCAGGGGGTCCCTTTCGACCTCTACGTATAGTGCCCAGTCTAAATAATAACATGCCTGAGTATGAAACTGGTGCCAGGGGGTCACCTGCGACCCCTATGTCTAGTGCCCAGTCTAAAAATCAAAATGCTGGAGACCAAAACTGGTGCCAGGTGGTCCTTTGTGGCACCTACGTCTAGTGCCCAGTCTAACAAATAATAGGCCGGAGCCTGAAACTGGTGCCAGGGGGTCACCTGTGACCCCTGCGTCTAGAGCCCAGTCTAACAAACAACAGGCTGGAGCCTGAAACTGGTGCCAGGGGGTCACCTGTGACCCCTGCGTCTAGAGCCCAGTCTAACAAACAACAGGCTGGAGCCTGAAACCGGTGCCAGGGGGTCACCTGCGACCCCTGCGTCTGGAGCCCAGTCTAACAAACAACAGGCCGGAGCCTGAAACTGGTGCCAGGAGGTCCCTTGCGACCCCTACGTCCAGTGCCCAGTCTAAGAAACAGCAGGCCGGGGTTTAGAACTGGTGCCAGGGGGTCACCTTAGGCCCCTACATCTAGTGCCCAGTCTAACAAACAACAGGCCTGAGCAGGAAATTGGTGCCAGGGGGTCACATGCGACCCTGATCTCTAGTGCCCAATCTAACAAACAAAAGGCCGGAGCCTGAAACTGGTGCCAGGGGGTCCCTTTCGACCTCTACGTATAGTGCCCAGTCTAACTAAAAACATGCCTGAGTACGCAACTGGTGCCAAGGGGTCCCTTTCGACCTTTACGTATAGTGCCCAGTCTAACTAACAACATGCCTGAGTACGAAACTGGTGCCAGGGGGTCACCTGCGGCCCCTATATCTAGTGCCCAGTCTAACAAACAACAGGCCGGAGCCTGAAACTGGTGCCAAGGGGTCACCTGTTACCCCTGCGTCTAAAGCCCAGTCTAACAAACAACAGGCCGAAGACTGAAACTGGTGCCAGGGGGTCACCTGCGACCCCTGTGCCTAGTGCCCAGTCTAAGAAACAACAGGCCAGAGCCCGAAACTGGTGCCAGGGGGTCCCTTGTGGCCCCTACATCTAGTGCCCAGTCTAACAAATAATAGGCCGGAACCTGAAACTGGTGCCAGGGGGTCCCTTGTGGCCCCTAAGTCTAGTGCCCAGTCTAACAAATAACAGGCCGGAGCCTGAAACTGGTGCAAGGGGGTCACCTGTGCTGGGAGTCACCCTAGGCCCCTACACATAGTGCCCAGTCTAGCAAACAACAGGCCTGAGCAGGAAATTGGTGCCAGGGGGTCACATGCGACCCTGATCTCTAGTGCCCAATCTAACAAACAAAAGGCCGGAGCCTGAAACTGGTGCCAGGGGGTCCCTTTTGACATCTACGTATAGTGCCCAGTCTAACTAACAACATGTCTGAGTACGAAACTGGTGCCAGGGGGTCACCTGCGACCCCTATGTCTAGTGCCCAGTCTAAAAAACAAAAGTCTGGAGACCGAAACTGGTGCCAGGGGGTGCCTTGTGGCCCCTACGTCTAGTGCCCAGTCTAACAAATAATAGGCCGGAGCCTAAAACTGGTGCCAGGGGGTCACCTGTGACCCCTGCGTCTAGAGCCCAGTCCAACAAACAACAGGCTGGAGCCTGAAACTGGTGCCAGGGGGTCACCTGCGACCCCTGCGTCTGGAGCCCAGTCTAACAAACAACAGGCCGGAGCCTGAAACTGGTGCCAGGAGGTCCCTTGCGACCCCTACGTCCAGTGCCCAGTCTAAGAAACAGCAGGCCGGGGTTTAGAACTGGTGCCAGGGGGTCACCTTAGGCCCCTACATCTAGTGCCCAGTCTAACAAACAACAGGCCTGAGCAGGAAATTGGTGCCAGGGGGTCACATGCGACCCTGATCTCTAGTGCCCAATCTAACAAACAAAAGGCCGGAGCCTGAAACTGGTGCCAGGGGGTCCCTTTCGACCTCTACGTATAGTGCCCAGTCTAACTAAAAACATGCCTGAGTACGCAACTGGTGCCAAGGGGTCCCTTTCGACCTTTACGTATAGTGCCCAGTCTAACTAACAACATGCCTGAGTACGAAACTGGTGCCAGGGGGTCACCTGCGGCCCCTATATCTAGTGCCCAGTCTAACAAACAACAGGCCGGAGCCTGAAACTGGTGCCAAGGGGTCACCTGTTACCCCTGCGTCTAATGCCCAGTCTAACAAACAACAGGCCGAAGACTGAAACTGGTGCCAGGGGGTCCCTTGTGGCCCCTACGTCTAGTGCCCAGTCTAACAAATAATAGGCAGAAGCCTGAAACTGGTGCCAGGGGGTCACCTGCGACCCCTGTGCCTAGTGCCCAGTCTAAGAAACAACAGGCCAGAGCCCGAAACTGGTGCCAGGGGGTCCCTTGTGGCCCCTACATCTAGTGCCCAGTCTAACAAATAATAGGCCGGAACCTGAAACTGGTGCCAGGGGGTCCCTTGTGGCCCCTAAGTCTAGTGCCCAGTCTAACAAATAACAGGCCGGAGCCTGAAACTGGTGCAAGGGGGTCACCTGTGACCCCCGTGTCTAGTGCCCAGTCTAACAAACAACAGGACGGAGCCTGAAACTGGTGCCAGGGGGTCCCTTGTGGCCCCTAAGTCTAGTGCCCAGTCTAACAAATAACAGGTCGGGCCCAAAATTGGTGTCAGGGGGTCACCTGCGACCCCTGCGTCTAGAGCCCAGTCTAACAAACAACAGGACGGAGCCTGAAACTGGTGCCAGGAGGTCCTTTGCGACACCTTCGTCAAGTGCCCAGTCTAAGAAACACCAGGCCGGTGTTTGTATCTATTGGCTGGGAGTCACCGTAGGCCCCTACACATAGTGCCCAGTCTAACAAACAACAGGCCTGAGCAGGAAATTGGTGCCAGGGGGTCACATGCGACCCTGATCTCTAGTGCCCAATCTAACAAACAAAAGGCCGGAGCCTGAAACTGGTGCCAGGGGGTCCCTTTCGACCTCTACGTATAGTGCCCAGTCTAACTAACAACATGTCTGAGTACGAAACTGGTGCCAGGGGGTCACCTGCGACCCCTATGTCTAGTGCCCAGTCTAAAAAACAAAAGTCTGGAGACCGAAACTGGTGCCAGGGGGTGCCTTGTGGCCCCTACGTCTAGTGCCCAGTCTAACAAATAATAGGCCGGAGCCTAAAACTGGTGCCAGGGGGTCACCTGTGACCCCTGTGTCTAGTGCACAGTATAAGAAACAACAGGTCGGGCGCAAAACTGGTGCCAGGGGGTCACCTGCGACCCCTGCGTCTAGAGCCCAGTCTAACAAACAACAGGCCGGAGCTTGAAACTGGTGCCAGGAGGTCCCTTGCGACCCCTACGTCCAGTGCCCAGTCTAAGAAACAGCAGGCCGGGGTTTGGAACTGGTGCCAGGGGGTCACCTTAGGCCCCTACATCTAGTGCCCAGTCTAACAAACAAAAGTCGGAGCCTGAAACTGGTGCCAGGGGGTCCCTTTCAACCTCTACGTATAGTGTCCAGTCTAACTAACAACATGCCTGAGTACGAAACTGGTGCCAGGGGGTCACCTGCGGCCCCTATATCTAGTGCCCAGTCTAACAAACAACAGGCCGGAGCCTGAAACTGGTGCCAAGGGGTCACCTGTTACCCCTGCGTCTAAAGCCCAGTCTAACAAACAACAGGCCGAAGACTGAAACTGGTGCCAGGGGGTCCCTTGTGGCCCCTACGTCTAGTGCCATGTCTAACAAATATTAGGCAGAAGCCTGAAACTGGTGCCAGGGGGTCACCTGCAACCCCTGTGTTTAGTGCCCAGTCTAAGAAGCAACAGGCCAGAGCCCGAAACTGATGCCAGGGGGTCCCTTGTGGCCACTACATCTAGTGCCCAGTCTAACAAATAATAGGCCAGAAGCTGAAACTGGTGCCAGGGAGTCCCTTGTGGCCCCTACGTCTAGTGCTCAGTCTAACAAATAATAGGCCGGAGCCTGAAACTGGTGCAAGGGGGTCACCTGTGACCCCTGCGTCTAGAGCCCCGTCTAACAAACAACAGGCTGGAGCCTGAAACTGGTGCCAGGGGGTCACCTGCGACCCCTGCGTCTGGAGCCCAGTCTAACAAACAACAGGCCGGAGCCTGAAACTGATGCCAAGGGGTCACCCGTTACCCCTGCGTCTAAAGCCCAGTCTAACAAACAACAGGCCGGAGCCTGAAACTGGTGCAAGGGGGTCACCTGTGACCCCTGTGTCTAGTGCCCAGTCTAAGAAACAATAGGTTGGGCCCAAAACTGGTGCCAGGGGGTCACCTGCGACCCCTGCGTCTAGAGCCCAGTCTAACAAACAACAGGACGGAGCCTGAAACTGGTGCCAGGAGGTCCCTTGCGACCCCTACGTCAAGTGCCCAGTCTAAGAAACAGCAGGCCGGGGTTTGTATCTATTGGCCGGGGGTCACCGTAGGCCCCTACACATAGTGCCCAGTCTAACAAACAACAGGCCTGAGCAGGAAATTGGTGCCAGGGGGTCACATGCGACCCTGATCTCTAGTGCCCAATCTAACAAACAAAAGGCCGGAGCCTGAAACTGGTGCCAGGGGGTCCCTTTTGACCTCTACGTATAGTGCCCAGTCTAACTAACAACATGCCTGAGTACGAAACTGGTGCCAGGGGGTCACCTGCGACCCCTATGTCTAGTGCCCAGTCTAAAAAACAAAAGTCTGGAGACCGAAACTGGTGCCAGGGGGTCCCTTTCGACCTCTACGTATAGTGCCCAGTCTAACTAAAAACATGCCTGAGTACGCAACTGGTGCCAAGGGGTCCCTTTCGACCTTTACGTATAGTGCCCAGTCTAACTAACAACATGCCTGAGTACGAAACTGGTGCCAGGGGGTCACCTGCGGCCCCTATATCTAGTGCCCAGTCTAACAAACAACAGGCCGGAGCCTGAAACTGGTGCCAAGGGGTCACCTGTTACCCCTGCGTCTAAAGCCCAGTCTAACAAACAACAGGCCAGAGCCCGAAACTGGTGCCAGGGGGTCCCTTGTGGCCCCTAAATCTAGTGCCCGGTCTAACAAATAATAGGCCGGAACCTGAAACTGGTACCAGGGGGTCCCTTGTGGCCCCTAAGTCTAGTGCCCAGTCTAACAAATAACAGGCCGGAGCCTGAAACTGGTGCAAGGGGGTCACCTGTGACCCCTGTGTCTAGTGCCCAGTCTAAGAAACAACAGGTCGGGCCCAAAATTGGTGTCAGGGGGTCTCCTGCGACCCCTGCGTCTAGAGCTGGTGCCAGGGGGTCCCTTGTGGCCCCTACGTCTAGTGCCCAGTCTAACAAATAATAGGCAGAAGCCTGAAACTGGTGCCAGGGGGTCACCTGCGACCCCTGTGCCTAGTGCCCAGTCTAAGAAACAACAGGCCAGAGCCCGAAACTGGTGCCAGGGGGTCCCTTGTGGCCCCTAAATCTAGTGCCCAGTCTAACAAATAATAGGCCGGAACCTGAAACTGGTACCAGGGGGTCCCTTGTGGCCCCTAAGTCTAGTGCCCAGTCTAACAAATAACAGGACGGAGCCTGAAACTGGTGCAAGGGGGTCACCTGTGACCCCTGTGTCTAGTGCCCAGTCTAAGAAACAACAGGTCGGGCCCAAAATTGGTGTCAGGGGGTCTCCTGCGACCCCTGCGTCTAGAGCCCAGTCTAACAAACAACAGGACGGAGCCTGAAACTGGTGCCAGGAGGTCCTTTGCGACCCCTTCGTCAAGTGCCCAGTCTAAGAAACACCAGGCCGGTGTTTGTATCTATTGGCTGGGAGTCACCGTAGGCCCCTACACATAGTGCCCAGTCTAACAAACAACAGGCCTGAGCAGGAAATTGGTGCCAGGGGGTCACAGGCGACCCTGATCTCTAGTGCCCAATCTAACAAACAAAAGGCCGGAGCCTGAAACTGGTGCCAGGGGGTCCCTTTTGACCTCTACGTATAGTGCCCAGTCTAACTAACAACATGTCTGAGTACGAAACTGGTGCCAGAGGGTCACCTGCGACCCCTATGTCTAGTGCCCAGTCTAAAAAACAAAAGTCTGGAGACCGAAACTGGTGCCAGGGGGTGCCTTGTGGCCCCTACGTCTAGTGACCATTCTAACAAATAATAGGCCGGAGCCTGAAACTGGTGCAAGGGGGTCACCTGCGACCCCTCTGTCTAGTGCCCAGTCTAAAAAACAAAAGTCTGGAGACCGAAACTGGTGCCAGGGGGTGCCTTTTGGCTCCTACGTCTAGAGCCCAGTCTAACAAATAATAGGCCGGAGCCTGAAACTGGTGCAAAGTGGTCACCTGTGACCCCTGTGTCTAGTGCCTAGTCTAACAAACAACAGGACGGAGCCTGAAACTGTTGCCATGGGTTCTTTATGGCCCCTACGTCTAGTGCCCAGTCTAACAAATAATAGGCCGGAGCCTGAAACTGGTGCCAGGGGGTCACCTGTGACCCCTGTGTCTAGTGCCCAGTATAAGAAACAACAGGTCGGGCCCAAAACTGGTGCCAGGGGGTCACCTGTGACCCCTGCTTCTAGAGCCCAGTCTAACAAACAACAGGCTGGAGCCTGAAACTGGTGCCAGGAGGTCCCTTGCGACCCCTACGTCCACTGCCCAGTCTAAGAAACAGCAGGCCGGGGTTTCGAACTGATGCCATTTGGTCCTTTGTGGTCCCTACAACTAGTGCCCAGTTTAACAAACAACAGGCCGGAGCCTGAAACTGGTTCAAAGGGGTCACCTGTTACCCCTGTGTCTAAAGCCCAGTCTAACAAATAAAAGGCCGAAGCCTGAAACTGGTGCCAGGGGGTCCCTTGTGGCCCCTACATCTAGTGCCCAGTCTAACAAATAATAGGCCGGAGCCTGAAACTGGTGCAAGGGGGTCACCTGTGACCCCTGTGTCTAGTGCCCAGTCTAAGAAACAACAGGTCGGGCCCAAAATTGGTGTCAGGGGGTCTCCTGCGACCCCTGCGTCTAGAGCCCAGTCTAACAAACAACAGGACGGAGCCTGAAACTGGTGCCAGGAGGTCCTTTGCGACCCCTTCGTCAAGTGCCCAGTCTAAGAAACACCAGGCCGGTGTTTGTATCTATTGGCTGGGAGTCACCGTAGGCCCCTACACATAGTGCCCAGTCTAACAAACAACAGGCCTGAGCAGGAAATTGGTGCCAGGGGGTCACATGCGACCCTGATCTCTAGTGCCCAATCTAACAAACAAAAGGCCGGAGCCTGAAACTGGTGCCAGGGGGTCCCTTTTGACCTCTACGTATAGTGCCCAGTCTAACTAACAACATGTCTGAGTACGAAACTGGTGCCAGAGGGTCACCTGCGACCCCTATGTCTAGTGCCCAGTCTAAAAAACAAAAGTCTGGAGACCGAAACTGGTGCCAGGGGGTGCCTTGTGGCCCCTACGTCTAGTGACCATTCTAACAAATAATAGGCCGGAGCCTGAAACTGGTGCAAGGGGGTCACCTGCGACCCCTCTGTCTAGTGCCCAGTCTAAAAAACAAAAGTCTGGAGACCGAAACTGGTGCCAGGGGGTGCCTTTTGGCTCCTACGTCTAGAGCCCAGTCTAACAAATAATAGGCCGGAGCCTGAAACTGGTGCAAAGTGGTCACCTGTGACCCCTGTGTCTAGTGCCTAGTCTAACAAACAACAGGACGGAGCCTGAAACTGTTGCCATGGGTTCTTTGTGGCCCCTACGTCTAGTGCCCAGTCTAACAAATAATAGGCCGGAGCCTGAAACTGGTGCCAGGGGGTCACCTGTGACCCCTGTGTCTAGTGCCCAGTATAAGAAACAACAGGTCGGGCCCAAAACTGGTGCCAGGGGGTCACCTGTGACCCCTGCTTCTAGAGCCCAGTCTAACAAACAACAGGCTGGAGCCTGAAACTGGTGCCAGGAGGTCCCTTGCGACCCCTACGTCCACTGCCCAGTCTAAGAAACAGCAGGCCGGGGTTTCGAACTGATGCCATTTGGTCCTTTGTGGTCCCTACAACTAGTGCCCAGTTTAACAAACAACAGGCCGGAGCCTGAAACTGGTTCAAAGGGGTCACCTGTTACCCCTGTGTCTAAAGCCCAGTCTAACAAATAAAAGGCCGAAGCCTGAAACTGGTGCCAGGGGGTCCCTTGTGGCCCCTACATCTAGTGCCCAGTCTAACAAATAATAGGCCGGAGCCTGAAACTGGTGCAAGGGGGTCACCTGTGACCCCTGTGTCTAGTGCCCAGTCTAAGAAACAACAGGTCGGGTCCCAAAACTGGTGCCAGGGGGTCACCTGCGACCCCTGCGTCTAGAGCCCAGTCTAACAAACAACAGGCCCGAGCCTGAAACTGGTGCCAGGAGGTCCCTTGCGACCCCTACGTCCAGTGCCCAGTCTAAGAAACAGCAGGCCGGTGTTTGGAACTGGTGCCAGGAGGTCACCTTAGGCCCCTACATCTAGTGCCCAGTCTAACAAACAACAGGCCTGAGCAGTAAATTGGTGCCAGGGGTCACATGCGACCCTGAACTCTAGTGCCCAATCTAACAAACAAAAGGCCGGAGCCTGAAACTGGTGCCAGGGGGTCCCTTTCGACCTCTACGTATAGTGCCCAGTCTAACTAACAACATGCCTGAGTACGAAACTGGTGCCAGGGGGTCACCTGCGGCCCCTATATCTAGTGCCCAGTCTAACAAACAACAGGCCGGAGCCTGAAACTGGTGCCAAGGGGTCACCTGTTACCCCTGCGTCTAAAGCCCAGTCTAACAAACAACAGGCCGAAGACTGAAACTGGTGCCAGGGGGGTCCCTTGTGGCCCCTACGTCTAGTGCCCAGTCTAACAAATAATAGGCAGAAGCCTGAAACTGGTGCCAGGGGGTCACCTGCGACCCCTGTGTCTAGTGCCCAGTCTAAGAAACAACAGGCCAGAGCCCGAAACTGGTGCCAGGGGTTCCCTTGTGGCCCCTACATCTAGTGCCAAGTCTAACAAATAATAGGCCGGAACCTGAAACTGGTGCCAGGGTGTCCCTTGTGGCCCCTACGTCTAGTGCCCAGTCTAACAAATAATAGGCCGGAGCCTGAAACTGGTGCAAGGGGGTCACCTGTGACCCCTGTGTCTAGTGCCCAGTCTAAGAAACAACAGGTCGGGCCCAAAACTGGTGCCAGGGGGTCACCTGCGACCCCTGCGTCTAGAGCACAGTTTATCAAACAACAGGACGGAGCCTCAAACTGGTGCCAGGAGGTCCCTTGCAACCCCTACGTCCAGTGCCCAGTCTAAGAAACAGCAGGCCGGGGTATGAAACTGGTGCCAGGGGGTCACCGTAGGCCCCTACACATAGTGCCCAGTCTAACAAACAACCGGCCTGAGCAGGAAACTGGTGCCAGGGGGTCACATGCAAACCTGATCTCTAGTGCCCAATCTAACAAACAAAAGGCCGGAGCCTGAAACTGGTGCCAGGGGGTCCCTTTCGACCTCTACGTATAGTGCCCAGTCTAAATAATAACATGCCTGAGTATGAAACTGGTGCCAGGGGGTCACCTGCGACCCCTATGTCTAGTGCCCAGTCTAAAAAACAAAAGGCTGGAGACCGAAACTGGTGCCAGGTGGTCCTTTGTGGCACCTACGTCTAGTGCCCAGTCTAACAAATTTTAGGCCGGAGCCTGAAACTGGTGCCAGGGGGTCACCTGTGACCCCTGCGTCTAGAGCCCAGTCTAACAAACAACAGGCTGGAGCCTGAAACTGGTGCCGGGGGGTCACCTGTGACCCCTGCGTCTAGAGCCCCGTCTAACAAACAACAGGCTGGAGCCTGAAACTGGTGCCAGGGGGTCACCTGCGACCCCTGCGTCTGGAGCCCAGTCTAACAAACAACAGGCCGGAGCCTGAAACTGCTGCCAGGAGGTCCCTTGCGACCCCTACGTCCAGTGCCCAGTCTAAGAAACAGCAGGCCGGGGTTTGGAACTGGTGCCAGGAGGTCACCTTAGGCCCCTACATCTAGTGCCCAGTCTAACAAACAACAGGCCTGAGCAGGAAATTGGTGCCAGGGGGTCACATGCGACCCTGATCTCTAGTGCCCAATCTAACAAACAAAAGGCCGGAGCCTGAAACTGGTGCCAGGGGGTCCCTTTCGACCTCTACGTATAGTGCCCAGTCTAACTAAAAACATGCCTGAGTACGCAACTGGTGCCAAGGGGTCCCTTTCGACCTTTACGTATAGTGCCCAGTCTAACTAACAACATGCCTGAGTACGAAACTGGTGCCAGGGGGTCACCTGCGGCCCCTATATCTAGTGCCCAGTCTAACAAACAACAGGCCGGAGCCTGAAACTGATGCCAAGGGGTCACCCGTTACCCCTGCGTCTAAAGCCCAGTCTAACAAACAACAGGCCGAAGACTGAAACTGGTGCCAGGGGGTCCCTTGTGGCCCCTACGTCTAGAGCCCAGTCTAACAAATAATAGGCCGGAGCCTGAAACTGGTGCAAAGTGGTCACCTGTGACCCCTGTGTCTAGTGCCTAGTCTAACAAACAACAGGACGGAGCCTGAAACTGGTGCCATGGGTTCTTTGTGGCCCCTACGTCTAGTGCCCAGTCTAACAAATAATAGGCCGTAGCCTGAAACTGGTGCCAGGGGGTCACCTGTGACCCCTGTGTCTAGTGCCCAGTATAAGAAACAACAGGCCGGGCCCAAAACTGGTGCCAGGGGGTCACCTGCGACCCCTGCTTCTAGAGCCCAGTCTAACAAACAACAGGCTGGAGCCTGAAACTGGTGCCAGGAGGTCCCTTGCGACCCCTACGTCCACTGCCCAGTCTAAGAAACAGCAGGCCGGGGTTTGGAACTGATGCCATTTGGTCCTTTGAGGCCCCTACATCTAGTGCCCAGTTTAACAAACAACAGGCCGGAGCCTGAAACTGGTTCAAAGGGGTCACCTGTTACCCATGTGTCTAAAGCCCAGTCTAACAAATAAAAGGCCGAAGCATGAAACTGGTGCCAGGGGGTCCCTTGTGGCCCCTACATCTAGTGCCCAGTCTAACAAATAATAGGCCGGAGCCTGAAACTGGTGCAAGGGGGTCAGCTGTGACCCCTGTGTCTAGTGCCCAGTCTAAGAAACAACAGGTCGGGCCCAAAACTGGTGCCAAGGGGTCACCTGCGACCCCTGCGTCTAGAGCCCAGTCTAACAAACAACAGGCCGGAGCCTGAAACTGGTGCCAGGAGGTCCCTTGCGACCCCTACGTCCAGTGCCCAGTCTAAGAAACAGCAGGCCGGTGTTTGGAACTGGTGCCAGGGGGTCACCGTAGGCCCCTACATCTAGTGCCCAGTCTAACAAACAACAGGCCTGAGCAGTAAATTGGTGCCAGGGGTCACATGCGACCCTGATCTCTAGTGCCCAATCTAACAAACAAAAGGCCGGAGCCTGAAACTGGTGCCAGGGGGTCCCTTTCCACCTCTACGTATAGTGCCCATTCTAACTAACAACATGCCTGAGTACGAAACTGGTGCCAGGGGGTCACCTGCGGCCCCTATATCTAGTGCCCAGTCTAACAAACAACAGGCCGGAGCCTGAAACTGGTGCCAAGGGGTCACCTGTTACCCCTGCGTCTAAAGCCCAGTCTAACAAACAACAGGCCGAAGACTGAAACTGGTGCCAGGGGGTCCCTTGTGGCCCCTACGTCTAGTGCCCAGTCTAACAAATAATAGGCAGAAGCCTGAAACTGGTGCCAGGGGGTCACCTGCGACCCCTGTGTCTAGTGCCCAGTCTAAGAAACAACAGACCAGAGCCCGAAACTGGTGCCAGGGGGTCCCTTGTGGCCCCTACATCTAGTGCCAAGTCTAACAAATAATAGGCCGGAACCTGAAACTGGTGCCAGGGTGTCCCTTGTGGCCCCTAAGTCTAGTGCCCAGTCTAACAAATAATAGGCCGGAGCCTGAAACTGGTGCAACCTGTGACCCCTGTGTCTAGTGCCCAGTCTAAGAAACAACAGGTCGGGCCCAAAACTGGTGCCAGGGGGTCACCTGCGACCCCTGCGTCTAGAGCCCAGTTTAACAAACAACAGGACGGAGCCTGAAACTGGTGCCAGGAGGTCCCTTGCAACCCCTACGTCAAGTGCCCAGTCTAAGAAACAGCAGGCCGGGGTATGGAACTGGTGCTAGGGGGTCACCGTAGGCCCCTACACATAGTGCCCAGTCTAACAAACAACCGGCCTGAGCAGGAAACTGGTGCCAGGGGGTCACATGCAAACCTGATCTCTAGTGCCCAATCTAACAAACAAAAAGCCGGAGCCTGAAACTGGTGCCAGGGGGTCCCTTTCGACCTCTACGTATAGTGCCCAGTCTAAATAATAACATGCCTGAGTATGAAACTGGTGCCAGGGGGTCACCTGCGACCCCTATGTCTAGTGCCCAGTCTAAAAATCAAAATGCTGGAGACCAAAACTGGTGCCAGGTGGTCCTTTGTGGCACCTACGTCTAGTGCCCAGTCTAACAAATAATAGGCCGGAGCCTGAAACTGGTGCCAGGGGGTCACCTGTGACCCCTGCGTCTAGAGCCCAGTCTAAAAAACAACAGGCTGGAGCCTGAAACTGGTGCCAGGGGGTCACCTGTGACACCTGCGTCTAGAGCCCAGTCTAACAAACAACAGGCTGGAGCCTGAAACTGGTGCCAGGGGGTCACCTGCGACCCCTGCGTCTGGAGCCCAGTCTAACAAACAACAGGCCGGAGCCTGAAACTGGTGCCAGGAGGTCCCTTGCGACCCCTACGTCCAGTGCCCAGTCTAAGAAACAGCAGGCCGGGGTTTAGAACTGGTGCCAGGGGGTCACCTTAGGCCCCTACATCTAGTGCCCAGTCTAACAAACAACAGGCCTGAGCAGGAAATTGGTGCCAGGGGGTCACATGCGACCCTGATCTCTAGTGCCCAATCTAACAAACAAAAGGCCGGAGCCTGAAACTGGTGCCAGGGGGTCCCTTTCGACCTCTACGTATAGTGCCCAGTCTAATTAAAAACATGCCTGAGTACGCAACTGGTGCCAAGGGGTCCCTTTCGACCTTTACGTATAGTGCCCAGTCTAACTAACAACATGCCTGAGTACGAAACTGGTGCCAGGGGGTCACCTGCGGCCCCTATATCTAGTGCCCAGTCTAACAAACAACAGGCCGGAGCCTGAAACTGGTGCCAAGGGGTCACCTGTTACCCCTGCGTCTAAAGCCCAGTCTAACAAACAACAGGCCGAAGACTGAAACTGGTGCCAGGGGGTCACCTGCGACCCCTGTGCCTAGTGCCCAGTCTAAGAAACAACAGGCCAGAGCCCGAAACTGGTGCCAGGGGGTCCCTTGTGGCCCCTACATCTAGTGCCCAGTCTAACAAATAATAGGCCGGAACCTGAAACTGGTGCCAGGGGGTCCCTTGTGGCCCCTAAGTCTAGTGCCCAGTCTAACAAATAACAGGCCGGAGCCTGAAACTGGTGCAAGGGGGTCACCTGTGACCCCTGTGTCTAGTGCCCAGTCTAAGAAACAACAGGTCGGGCCCAAAATTGGTGTCAGGGGGTCACCTGCGACCCCTGCGTCTAGAGCCCAGTCTAACAAACAACAGGACGGAGCCTGAAACTGGTGCCAGGAGGTCCTTTGCGACCCCTTCGTCAAGTGCCCAGTCTAAGAAACACCAGGCCGGTGTTTGTATCTATTGGCTGGGAGTCACCGTAGGCCCCTACACATAGTGCCCAGTCTAACAAACAACAGGCCTGAGCAGGAAATTGGTGCCAGGGGGTCACATGCGACCCTGATCTCTAGTGCCCAATCTAACAAACAAAAGGCCGGAGCCTGAAACTGGTGCCAGGGGGTCCCTTTTGACATCTACGTATAGTGCCCAGTCTAACTAACAACATGTCTGAGTACGAAACTGGTGCCAGGGGGTCACCTGCGACCCCTATGTCTAGTGCCCAGTCTAAAAAACAAAAGTCTGGAGACCGAAACTGGTGCCAGGGGGTGCCTTGTGGCACCTACGACTAGTGCCCAGTCTAACAAATAATAGGCCGGAGCCTAAAACTGGTGCCAGGGGGTCACCTGTGACCCCTGCGTCTAGAGCCCAGTCCAACAAACAACAGGCTGGAGCCTGAAACTGGTGCCAGGGGGTCACCTGCGACCCCTGCGTCTGGAGCCCAGTCTAACAAACAACAGGCCGGAGCCTGAAACTGGTGCCAGGAGGTCCCTTGCGACCCCTACGTCCAGTGCCCAGTCTAAGAAACAGCAGGCCGGGGTTTAGAACTGGTGCCAGGGGGTCACCTTAGGCCCCTACATCTAGTGCCCAGTCTAACAAACAACAGGCCTGAGCAGGAAATTGGTGCCAGGGGGTCACATGCGACCCTGATCTCTAGTGCCCAATCTAACAAACAAAAGGCCGGAGCCTGAAACTGGTGCCAGGGGGTCCCTTTCGACCTCTACGTATAGTGCCCAGTCTAACTAAAAACATGCCTGAGTACGCAACTGGTGCCAAGGGGTCCCTTTCGACCTTTACGTATAGTGCCCAGTCTAACTAACAACATGCCTGAGTACGAAACTGGTGCCAGGGGGTCACCTGCGGCCCCTATATCTAGTGCCCAGTCTAACAAACAACAGGCCGGAGCCTGAAACTGGTGCCAAGGGGTCACCTGTTACCCCTGCGTCTAATGCCCAGTCTAACAAACAACAGGCCGAAGACTGAAACTGGTGCCAGGGGGTCCCTTGTGGCCCCTACGTCTAGTGCCCAGTCTAACAAATAATAGGCAGAAGCCTGAAACTGGTGCCAGGAGGTCACCTGCGACCCCTGTGCCTAGTGCCCAGTCTAAGAAACAACAGGCCAGAGCCCGAAACTGGTGCCAGGGGGTCCCTTGTGGCCCCTACATCTAGTGCCCAGTCTAACAAATAATAGGCCGGAACCTGAAACTGGTGCCAGGGGGTCCCTTGTGGCCCCTAAGTCTAGTGCCCAGTCTAACAAATAACAGGCCGGAGCCTGAAACTGGTGCAAGGGGGTCACCTGTGACCCCTGTGTCTAGTGCCCAGTCTAACAAACAACAGGACGGAGCCTGAAACTGGTGCCAGGGGGTCCCTTGTGGCCCCTAAGTCTAGTGCCCAGTCTAACAAATAACAGGTCGGGCCTAAAATTGGTGTCAGGGGGTCTCCTGCGACCCCTGCGTCTAGAGCCCAGTCTAACAAACAACAGGACGGAGCCTGAAACTGGTGCCAGGAGGTCCTTTGCGATTCCTTCGTCAAGTGCCCAGTCTAAGAAACACCAGGCCGGTGTTTGTATCTATTGGCTGGGAGTCACCGTAGGCCCCTACACATAGTGCCCAGTCTAACAAACAACAGGCCTGAGCAGGAAATTGGTGCCAGGGGGTCACATGCGACCCTGATCTCTAGTGCCCAATCTAACAAACAAAAGGCCGGAGCCTGAAACTGGTGCCAGGGGGTCCCTTTCGACCTCTACGTATAGTGCCCAGTCTAACTAACAACATGTCTGAGTACGAAACTGGTGCCAGGGGGTCACCTGCGACCCCTATGTCTAGTGCCCAGTCTAAAAAACAAAAGTCTGGAGACCGAAACTGGTGCCAGGGGGTGCCTTGTGGCCCCTACGTCTAGTGCCCAGTCTAACAAATAATAGGCCGGAGCCTAAAACTGGTGCCAGGGGGTCACCTGTGACCCCTGTGTCTAGTGCACAGTATAAGAAACAACAGGTCGGGCGCAAAACTGGTGCCAGGGGGTCACCTGCGACCCCTGCGTCTAGAGCCCAGTCTAACAAACAACAGGCCGGAGCTTGAAACTGGTGCCAGGAGGTCCCTTGCGACCCCTACGTCCAGTGCCCAGTCTAAGAAACAGCAGGCCGGGGTTTGGAACTGGTGCCAGGGGGTCACCTTAGGCCCCTACATCTAGTGCCCAGTCTAACAAACAAAAGTCGGAGCCTGAAACTGGTGCCAGGGGGTCCCTTTCAACCTCTACGTATAGTGCCCAGTCTAACTAACAACATGCCTGAGTACGAAACTGGTGCCAGGGGGTCACCTGCGGCCCCTATATCTAGTGCCCAGTCTAACAAACAACAGGCCGGAGCCTGAAACTGGTGCCAAGGGGTCACCTGTTACCCCTGCGTCTAAAGCCCAGTCTAACAAACAACAGGCCGAAGACTGAAACTGGTGCCAGGGGGTCCCTTGTGGCCCCTACGTCTAGTGCCATGTCTAACAAATATTAGGCAGAAGCCTGAAACTGGTGCCAGGGGGTCACCTGCAACCCCTGTGTTTAGTGCCCAGTCTAAGAAGCAACAGGCCAGAGCCCGAAACTGATGCCAGGGGGTCCCTTGTGGCCACTACATCTAGTGCCCAGTCTAACAAATAATAGGCCGGAGCCTGAAACTGGTGCAAGGGGGTCACCTGTGACCCCTGCGTCTAGAGCCCCGTCTAACAAACAACAGGCTGGAGCCTGAAACTGGTGCCAGGGGGTCACCTGCGACCCCTGCGTCTGGAGCCCAGTCTAACAAACAACAGGCCGGAGCCTGAAACTGATGCCAAGGGGTCACCCGTTACCCCTGCGTCTAAAGCCCAGTCTAACAAACAACAGGCCGAAGACTGAAACTGGTGCCAGGGGGTCCCTTGTGGCCCCTAAGTCTAGTGCCCAGTCTAACAAATAATAGGCCGGAGCCTGAAACTGGTGCAAGGTGGTCACCTGTGACCCCTGTGTCTAGTGCCCAGTCTAAGAAACAATAGGTTGGGCCCAAAACTGGTGCCAGGGGGTCACCTGCGACCCCTGCGTCTAGAGCCCAGTCTAACAAACAACAGGACGGAGCCTGAAACTGGTGCCAGGAGGTCCCTTGCGACCCCTACGTCAAGTGCCCAGTCTAAGAAACAGCAGGCCGGGGTTTGTATCTATTGGCTGGGGGTCACCGTAGGCCCCTACACATAGTGCCCAGTCTAACAAACAACAGGCCTGAGCAGGAAATTGGTGCCAGGGGGTCACATGCGACCCTGATCTCTAGTGCCCAATCTAACAAACAAAAGGCCGGAGCCTGAAACTGGTGCCAGGGGGTCCCTTTTGACCTCTACGTATAGTGCCCAGTCTAACTAACAACATGCCTGAGTACGAAACTGGTGCCAGGGGGTCACCTGCGACCCCTATGTCTAGTGCCCAGTCTAAAAAACAAAAGTCTGGAGACCGAAACTGGTGCCAGGGGGTCCCTTTCGACCTCTACGTATAGTGCCCAGTCTAACTAAAAACATGCCTGAGTACGCAACTGGTGCCAAGGGGTCCCTTTCGACCTTTACGTATAGTGCCCACTCTAACTAACAACATGCCTGAGTACGAAACTGGTGCCAGGGGGTCACCTGCGGCCCCTATATCTAGTGCCCAGTCTAACAAACAACAGGCCGGAGCCTGAAACTGGTGCCAAGGGGTCACCTGTTACCCCTGCGTCTAAAGCCCAGTCTAACAAACAACAGGCCAGAGCCCGAAACTGGTGCCAGGGGGTCCCTTGTGGCCCCTAAATCTAGTGCCCGGTCTAACAAATAATAGGCCGGAACCTGAAACTGGTACCAGGGGGTCCCTTGTGGCCCCTAAGTCTAGTGCCCAGTCTAACAAATAACAGGCCGGAGCCTGAAACTGGTGCAAGGGGGTCACCTGTGACCCCTGTGTCTAGTGCCCAGTCTAAGAAACAACAGGTCGGGCCCAAAATTGGTGTCAGGGGGTCTCCTGCGACCCCTGCGTCTAGAGCTGGTGCCAGGGGGTCCCTTGTGGCCCCTACGTCTAGTGCCCAGTCTAACAAATAATAGGCAGAAGCCTGAAACTGGTGCCAGGGGGTCACCTGCGACCCCTGTGCCTAGTGCCCAGTCTAAGAAACAACAGGCCAGAGCCCGAAACTGGTGCCAGGGGGTCCCTTGTGGCCCCTAAATCTAGTGCCCAGTCTAACAAATAATAGGCCGGAACCTGAAACTGGTACCAGGGGGTCCCTTGTGGCCCCTAAGTCTAGTGCCCAGTCTAACAAATAACAGGCCGGAGCCTGAAACTGGTGCAAGGGGGTCACCTGTGACCCCTGTGTCTAGTGCCCAGTCTAAGAAACTACAGGTCGGGCCCAAAATTGGTGTCAGGGGGTCTCCTGCGACCCCTGCGTCTAGAGCCCAGTCTAACAAACAACAGGACGGAGCCTGAAACTGGTGCCAGGAGGTCCTTTGCGACCCCTTCGTCAAGTGCCCAGTCTAAGAAACACCAGGCCGGTGTTTGTATCTATTGGCTGGGAGTCACCGTAGGCCCCTACACATAGTGCCCAGTCTAACAAACAACAGGCCTGAGCAGGAAATTGGTGCCAGGGGGTCACAGGCGACCCTGATCTCTAGTGCCCAATCTAACAAACAAAAGGCCGGAGCCTGAAACTGGTGCCAGGGGGTCCCTTTTGACCTCTACGTATAGTGCCCAGTCTAACTAACAACATGTCTGAGTACGAAACTGGTGCCAGAGGGTCACCTGCGACCCCTATGTCTAGTGCCCAGTCTAAAAAACAAAAGTCTGGAGACCGAAACTGGTGCCAGGGGGTGCCTTGTGGCCCCTACGTCTAGTGACCATTCTAACAAATAATAGGCCGGAGCCTGAAACTGGTGCAAGGGGGTCACCTGCGACCCCTCTATCTAGTGCCCAGTCTAAAAAACAAAAGTCTGGAGACCGAAACTGGTGCCAGGGGGTGCCTTTTGGCCCCTACGTCTAGAGCCCAGTCTAACAAATAATAGGCCGGAGCCTGAAACTGGTGCAAAGTGGTCACCTGTGACCCCTGTGTCTAGTGCCTAGTCTAACAAACAACAGGACGGAGCCTGAAACTGGTGCCATGGGTTCTTTGTGGCCCCTACGTCTAGTGCCCAGTCTAACAAATAATAGGCCGGAGCCTGAAACTGGTGCCAGGGGGTCACCTGTGACCCCTGTGTCTAGTGCCCAGTATAAGAAACAACAGGTCGGGCCCAAAACTGGTGCCAGGGGGTCACCTGTGACCCCTGCTTCTAGAGCCCAGTCTAACAAACAACAGGCTGGAGCCTGAAACTGGTGCCAGGAGGTCCCTTGCGACCCCTACGTCCACTGCCCAGTCTAAGAAACAGCAGGCCGGGGTTTCGAACTGATGCCATTTGGTCCTTTGTGGTCCCTACAACTAGTGCCCAGTTTAACAAACAACAGGCCGGAGCCTGAAACTGGTTCAAAGGGGTCACCTGTTACCCCTGTGTCTAAAGCCCAGTCTAACAAATAAAAGGCCGAAGCCTGAAACTGGTGCCAGGGGGTCCCTTGTGGCCCCTACATCTAGTGCCCAGTCTAACAAATAATAGGCCGGAGCCTGAAACTGGTGCAAGGGGGTCACCTGTGACCCCTGTGTCAAGTGCCCAGTCTAAGAAACAACAGGTCGGGCCCAAAACTGGTGCCAGGGGGTCACCTGCGACCCCTGCGTCTAGAGCCCAGTCTAAGAAACAACAGGCCAGAGCCCGAAACTGGTGCCAGGGGGTCCCATGTGGCCCCTACATCTAGTGCCCAGTCTAACAAATAATAGGCCGGAACCTGAAACTGGTGCCAGCTGCCAGGGTGTCCCTTGTGGCCCCTAAGTCTAGTGCCCAGTCTAACAAATAATAGGCCGGAGCCTGAAACTGGTGCCAGGGGGTCACCTGCGGCCTCTATATCTAGTGCCCAGTCTAACAAACAACAGGCCGGAGCCTGAAACTGGTGCCAAGGGGTCACCTGTTACCCCTGCGTCTAAAGCCCAGTCTAACAAACAACAGGCCAAAGACTGAAACTGGTGCCAGGGGGTACCTTGTGGCCCATTCGTCTAGTGCCCAGTCGAACAAATTATAGGCAGAAGCCTGAAACTGGTGCCAGGGGATCACCTGCGACCCCTGTGTCTAGTGCCCAGTCTTAGAAACAACAGGCCAGAGCCCGAAACTGGTGCCAGGGGGTCCCTTGTGGCCCCTACATCTAGTGCCCAGTCTAACAAATAATAGGCCGGAACCTGAAACTGGTGCCAGGGGGTCCCTTGTGGCCCCGAAGTCTAGTGCCCAGTCTAACAAATAATAGGCCGGAGCCTGAAACTGGTGCCAGGGGGTCACAAGCTACCCCTATTTCTAGTGCCCAGTCTAACAAACAAACGGCCGGAGCCTGAAACTGGTGCCAAGGGGTCACCCGTTACCCCTGCGTCTAAAGCCCAGTCTAACAAACAACAGGCCGAAGACTGAAACTGGTGCCAGGGGGTCCCTTGTGGCCCCTACTTCTAGTGCCCAGTCTAACAAATAATAGGCAGAAGCCTGAAACTGGTGCCAGGGGGTCACCTGCGACCCCTGTGTCTAGTGCCCAGTCTAAGAAACAACAGGCCAGAGCCCGAAACTGGTGCCAGGGGGTCCCTTGTGGCCCCTACATCTAGTGCCAAGTCTAACAAATAATAGGCCGGAACCTGAAACTGGTGCCAGGTGGTCCCTTGTGGCCCCTAAGTCTAGTGCCCAGTCTAACAAATAATAGGCCGGAGCCTGAAACTGGTGCAATGGGGTCACCTGTGACCCCTGTGTCTAGTGCCCAGTCTAAGAAACAATAGGTTGGGCCCAAAACTGGTGCCAGGGGGTCACCTGCGACCCCTGCGTCTAGAGCCCAGTCTAACAAACAACAGGACGGAGCCTGAAACTGGTGCCAGGAGGTCCCTTGCGACCCCTACGTCAAGTGCCCAGTCTAAGAAACAGCAGGCCGGGGTTTGTATCTATTGGCTGGGGGTCACCGTAGGCCCCTACACATAGTGCCCAGTCTAACAAACAACAGGCCTGAGCAGGAAATTGGTGCCAGGGGGTCACATGCGACCCTGATCTCTAGTGCCCAATCTAACAAACATAAGGCCGTAGCCTGAAACTGGTGCCAGGGGGTCCCTTTTGACCTCTACGTATAGTGCCCAGTCTGACTAACAACATGCCTGAGTACGAAACTGGTGCCAGGGGGTCACCTGCGAACCCTATGTCTAGTGCCCAGTCTAAAAAACAAAAGTCTGGAGACCGAAACTGGTGCCAGGGGGTGCCTTTTGGCCCCTACGTCTAGAGCCCAGTCTAACAAATAATAGGCCGGAGCCTGAAACTGGTGCAAAGGGGTCACCTGTGACCCCTGTGTCTAGTGACTAGTCTAACAAACAACAGGACGGAGCCTGAAACTGGTGCCATGGGTCCTTTGTGGCCCCTACATCTAGTGCCCAGTCTAACAAATAATAGGCCGGAGCCTGAAACTGGTGCAAGGGGGTCACCTGTGACCCCTGTGTCTAGTGCCCAGTCTAAGAAACAACAAGTCGGGCCCAAAACTGGTGCCAGGGGGTCACCTGCGACCCCTGCGTCTAGAGCCCAGTCTAACAAATAACAGGCCGGAGCCTGAAACTGGTGCCAGGAGGTCCCTTGCGACCCCTACGTCCAGTGCCCAGTCTAAGAAACAGCAGGCCGGTGTTTGGAACTGGTGCCAGGGGATCACCTTAGGCCCCTACATCTAGTGCCCAGTCTAACAAACAACAGGCCTGAGCAGTAAATTGGTGCCAGGGGTCACATGCGACCCTGATCTCTAGTGCCCAATCTAACAAACAAAAGGCCGGAGCCTGAAACTGGTGCCAGGGGGTCCCTTTCGACCTCTACGTATAGTGCCCAGTCTAACTAACAACATGCCTGAGTACGAAACTGGTGCCAGGGGGTCACCTGCGGCCCCTATATCTAGTGCCCAGTCTAACAAACAACAGGCCGGAGCCTGAAACTGGTGCCAAGGGGTCACCTGTTACCCCTGCGTCTAAAGCCCAGTCTAACAAACAACAGGCCGAAGACTGAAACTGGTGCCAGGGGTCCCTTGTGGCCCCTACGTCTAGTGCCCAGTCTAACAAATAATAGGCAGAAGCCTGAAACTGGTGCCAGGGGGTCACCTGCGACCCCTGTGTCTAGTGCCCAGTCTAAGAAACAACAGGCCAGAGCCCGAAACTGGTGCCAGGGGGTCCCTTGTGGCCCCTACATCTAGTGCCAAGTCTAACAAATAATAGGCCGGAACCTGAAACTGGTGCCAGGGTGTCCCTTGTGGCCCCTAAGTCTAGTGCCCAGTCTAACAAATAATAGGCCGGAGCCTGAAACTTGTGCAAGGGGGTCACCTGTGACCCCTGTGTCTAGTGCCCAGTCTAAGAAACAACAGGTCGGGCCCAAAACTGGTGCCAGGGGGTCACCTGCGACCCCTGCGTCTAGAGCCCAGTTTAACAAACAACAGGACGGAGCCTGAAACTGGTGCCAGGAGGTCCCTTGCAACCCCTACGTCAAGTGCCCAGTCTAAGAAACAGCAGGCCGGGGTATGGAACTGGTGCCAGGGGGTCACCGTAGGCCCCTACACATAGTGCCCAGTCTAACAAACAACCGGCCTGAGCAGGAAACTGGTGCCAGGGGGTCACATGCAAACCTGATCTCTAGTGCCCAATCTAACAAACAAAAGGCCGGAGCCTGAAACTGGTGCCAGGGGGTCCCTTTCGACCTCTACGTATAGTGCCCAGTCTAAATAATAACATGCCTGAGTATGAAACTGGTGCCAGGGGGTCACCTGCGACCCCTATGTCTAGTGCCCAGTCTAAAAAACAAAAGGCTGGAGACCGAAACTGGTGCCAGGTGGTCCTTTGTGGCACCTACGTCTAGTGCCCAGTCTAAAAATTATAGGCCGGAGCCTGAAACTGGTGCCAGGGGGTCACCTGTGACCCCTGCGTCTAGAGCCCAGTCTAACAAACAACAGGCTGGAGCCTGAAACTGGTGCCAGGGGGTCACCTGTGACCCCTGCGTCTAGAGTCCAGTCTAACAAACAACAGGCTGGAGCCTGAAACTGGTGCCAGGGGGTCACCTGCGACCCCTGCGTCTGGAGCCCAGTCTAACAAACAACAGGCCGAAGACTGAAACTGGTGCCAGGGGTCCCTTGTGGCCCCTACGTCTAGTGCCCAGTCTAACAAATAATAGGCAGAAGCCTGAAACTGGTGCCAGGGGGTCACCTGCGACCCCTGTGTCTAGTGCCCAGTCTAAGAAACAACAGGCCAGAGCCCGAAACTGGTGCCAGGGGGTCCCTTGTGGCCCCTACATCTAGTGCCAAGTCTAACAAATAATAGGCCGGAACCTGAAACTGGTGCCAGGGTGTCCCTTGTGGCCCCTAAGTCTAGTGCCCAGTCTAACAAATAATAGGCCGGAGCCTGAAACTTGTGCAAGGGGGTCACCTGTGACCCCTGTGTCTAGTGCCCAGTCTAAGAAACAACAGGTCGGGCCCAAAACTGGTGCCAGGGGGTCACCTGCGACCCCTGGGTCTAGAGCCCAGTTTAACAAACAACAGGACGGAGCCTGAAACTGGTGCCAGGAGGTCCCTTGCAACCCCTACGTCCAGTGCCCAGTCTAAGAAACAGCAGGCCGGAGCCTGAAACTGGTGCCAGGGGGTCACCTGTGACCCCTGCGTCTAGAGTCCAGTCTAACAAACAACAGGCTGGAGCCTGAAACTGGTGCCAGGGGGTCACCTGCGACCCCTGCGTCTGGAGCCCAGTCTAACAAACAACAGGCCGGAGCCTGAAACTGGTGCCAGGAGGTCCCTTGCGACCCCTACGTCCAGTGCCCAGTCTAAGAAACAGCAGGCCGGGGTTTGGAACTGGTGCCAGGGGGTCACCTTAGGCCCCTACATCTAGTGCCCAGTCTAAAAAACAACAGGCCTGAGCAGGAAATTGGTGCCAGGGGGTCACATGCGACCCTGATCTCTAGTGCCCAATCTAACAAACAAAAGGCCGGAGCCTGAAACTGGTGCCAGGGGGTCCCTTTCGACCTCTACGTATAGTGCCCAGTCTAACTAAAAACATGCCTGAGTACACAACTGGTGCCAAAGGGTCCCTTTCGACCTTTACGTATAGTGCCCAGTCTAACTAACAACATGCCTGAGTACGAAACTGGTGCCAGGGGGTCACCTGCGGCCCCTATATCTAGTGCCTAGTCTAACAAACAACAGGCCGGAGCCTAAAACTGGTGCCAAGGGGTCACCTGTTACCCCTGCGTCTAAAGCCCAGTCTAACAAACAACAGGCCGAAGCCTGAAACTGGTGCCAGGGGGTCACCTGCGACCCCTGTGCCTAGTGCCCAGTCTAAGAAACAACAGGCCAGAGCCCGAAACTGGTGCCAGGGGGTCCCTTGTGGCCCCTACATCTAGTGCCCAGTCTAACAAATAATAGGCCGGAAGCTGAAACTGGTGCCAGGGGGTCCCTTGTGGCCCCTAAGTCTAGTGCCCATTCTAACAAATAACAGGCCGGAGCCTGAAACTGGTGCAAGGGGGTCACCTGTGACCCCTGTGTCTAGTGCCCAGTCTAAGAAACAACAGGTCGGGCCCAAAATTGGTGTCAGGGGGTCACCTGCGACCCCTGCGTCTAGAGCCCAGTCTAACAAACAACAGGACGGAGCCTGAAACTGGTGCCAGGAGGTCCTTTGGGACCCCTTCGTCAAGTGCCCAGTCTAAGAAACACCAGGCCGGTGTTTGTATCTATTGGCTGGGAGTCACCGTAGGCCCCTACACATAGTGCCCAGTCTAACAAACAACAGGCCTGAGCAGGAAATTGGTGCCAGGGGGTCACCTTAGGCTTCTACATCTAGTGCCCAGTCTAACAAACAACAGGCTTGAGCAGGAAATTGGTGCCAGGGGGTCACATGCGACCCTGATCTCTAGTGCCCAATCTAACAAACAAAAGGCCGGAGCCTGAAACTGGTGCCAGGGGGTCCCTTTCGACCTCTACGTATAGTGCCCAGTCTAACTAACAACATGTCTGAGTACGAAACTGGTGCCAGGGGGTCACCTGCGACCCCTATGTCTAGTGCCCAGTCTAAAAAACAAAAGTCTGGAGACCGAAACTGGTGCCAGGGGGTGCCTTGTGGCCCCTACGTCTAGTGCCCAGTCTAACAAATAATAGGCCGGAGCCTGAAACTGGTGCCAGGGGGTCACCTGTTACCCCTGTGTCTAGTGCACAGTATAAGAAACAACAGGTCGGGCCCAAAATTTGTGCCAGGGGGTCACCTGCGACCCCTGCGTCTAGAGCCCAGTCTAACAAACAACAGGCCGGAGCCTGAAACTGGTGCCAGGAGGTCCCTTGCGACCCCTACGTCCAGTGCCCAGTCTAAGAAACAGCAGGCCGGGGTTTGGAACTGGTGCCAGGGGGTCACCTTAGGCCCCTATATCTAGTGCCCAGTCTAACAAACAACAGGCCAGAGCCGGAAATTGGTGCCAGGGGGTCACATGCGACCCTGATCTCTAGTGCCCAATCTAACAAACAAAAGGCCGGAGCCTGAAACTGGTGCCAGGGGGTCCCTTTCGACCTCTACGTATAGTGCCCAGTCTAACTAACAACATACCTGAGTACGAAACTGGTGCCAGGGGGTCACCTGCGGCCCCTATATCTAGTGCCCAGTCTAACAAACAACAGGCCGGAGCCTGAAACTGGTGCCAAGGGGTCACCTGTTACCCCTGCGTCTAAAGCCCAGTCTAACAAACAACAGGCCAAAGACTGAAACTGGTGCCAGGGGGTCCCTTGTGGCCCATTCGTCTAGTGCCCAGTCTAACAAATTATAGGCAGAAGCCTGAAACTGGTGCCAGGGGGTCACCTGCGACCCCTGTGTCTAGTGCCCAGTCTAAGAAACAACAGGCCAGAGCCTGAAACTGGTGCCAGGGGGTCCCTTGTGGCCCCTACATCTAGTGCCCAGTCTAACAAATAATAGGCCGGAACCTGAAACTGGTGCCAGGGGGTCCCTTGTGGCCCCTAAGTCTAGTGCCCAGTCTAACAAATAATAGGCCGGAGCCTGAAACTGGTGCCAGGGGGTCACCTGCGGCCCCTATATCTAGTGCCCAGTCTAACAAACAACAGGCCGGAGCCTGAAACTGGTGCCAAGGGGTCACCTGTTACCCCTGCGTCTAAAGCCCAGTCTAACAAACAACAGGCCAAAGACTGAAACTGGTGCCAGGGGGTCCCTTGTGGCCCCTAAGTCTAGTGCCCAGTCTAACAAATAATAGGCCGGAGCCTGAAACTGGTGCAAGGGGGTCACCTGTGACCCCTGTGTCTAGTGCCCAGTCTAAGAAACAATAGGTTGGGCCCAAAACTGGTGCCAGGGGGTCACCTGCGACCCCTGCGTCTAGAGCCCAGTCTAACAAACAACAGGACGGAGCCTGAAACTGGTGCCAGGAGGTCCCTTGCGACCCCTACGTCAAGTGCCCAGTCTAAGAAACAGCAGGCCGGGGTTTGTATCTATTGGCTGGGGGTCACCGTAGGCCCCTACACATAGTGCCCAGTCTAACAAACAACAGGACGGAGCCTGAAACTGGTGCCAGGAGGTCCCTTGCGACCCCTACGTCAAGTGCCCAGTCTAAGAAACAGCAGGCCGGGGTTTGTATCTATTGGCTGGGGGTCACCGTAGGCCCCTACACATAGTGCCCAGTCTAACAAACAACAGGCCTGAGCAGGAAATTGGTGCCAGGGGGTCACATGCGACCCTGATCTCTAGTGCCCAATCTAACAAACATAAGGCCGTAGCCTGAAACTGGTGCCAGGGGGTCCCTTTTGACCTCTACGTATAGTGCCCAGTCTGACTAACAACATGCCTGAGTACGAAACTGGTGCCAGGGGGTCACCTGCGAACCCTATGTCTAGTGCCCAGTCTAAAAAACAAAAGTCTGGAGACCGAAACTGGTGCCAGGGGGTGCCTTTTGGCCCCTATGTCTAGAGCCCAGTCTAACAAATAATAGGCCGGAGCCTGAAACTGGTGCAAGGGGGTCACCTGTGACCCCTGTGTCTAGTGCCTAGTCTAACAAACAACAGGACGGAGCCTGAAACTGGTGCCATGGGTCCTTTGTGGCCCCTACGTCTAGTGCGCAGTCTAACAAATAATAGGCTGGAGCCTGAAACTGGTGCCAGGGGGTCACCTGTGACCCCTGTGTCTAGTGCCCAGTCTAAGAAACAATAGGTTGGGCCCAAAACTGGTGCCAGGGGGTCACCTGCGACCCCTCCGTCTAGAGCCCAGTCTAACAAACAACAGGACGGAGCCTGAAACTGGTGCCAGGAGGTCCCTTGCGACCCCTACGTCAAGTGCCCAGTCTAAGAAACAGCAGGCCGGGGTTTGTATCTATTGGCTGGGGGTCACCGTAGGCCCCTACACATAGTGCCCAGTCTAACAAACAACAGGCCTGAGCAGGAAATTGGTGCCAGCGGGTCACATGCGACCCTGATCTCTAGTGCCCAATCTAACAAACATAAGGCCGTAGCCTGAAACTGGTGCCAGGGGGTCCCTTTTGACCTCTACGTATAGTGCCCAGTCTGACTAACAACATGCCTGAGTACGAAACTGGTGCCAGGGGGTCACCTGCGAACCCTATGTCTAGTGCCCAGTCTAAAAAACAAAAGTCTGGAGACCGAAACTGGTGCCAGGGGGTGCCTTTTGGCCCCTACGTCTAGAGCCCAGTCTAACAAATAATAGGCCGGAGCCTGAAACTGGTGCAAGGGGGTCACCTGTGACCCCTGTGTCTAGTGACTAGTCTAACAAACAACAGGACGGAGCCTGAAACTGGTGCCAGGGGTCCTTTGTGGCCCCTACGTCTAGTGCGCAGTCTAACAAATAATAGGCTGGAGCCTGAAACTGGTGCCAGGGGGTCACCTGTGACCCCTGTGTCTAGTGCCCAGTATAAGAAACAACAGGTCGGGCCCAAAACTGGTGCCAGGGGGTCACCTGCGACCCCTGCTTCTAGAGCCCAGTCTAACAAACAACAGGCTGGAGCCTGAAACTGGTGCCAGGAGGTCCCTTGCGACCCCTACGTCCACTGCCCAGTCTAAGAAACAGCAGGCCGGGGTTTGGAACTGATGCCATTTGGTCCTTTGTGGCCCCTACAACTAGTGCCCAGTTTAACAAACAACAGGCCGGAGCCTGAAACTGGTTCAAAGGGGTCACCTGTTACCCCTGTGTCTAAAGCCCAGTCTAACAAATAAAAGGCCGAAGCCTGAAACTGGTGCCATGGGGTCCCTTGTGGCCCCTACATCTAGTGCCCAGTCTAACAAATAATAGGCCGGAGCCTGAAACTGGTGCAAGGGGGTCACCTGTGACCCCTGTGTCTAGTGCCCAGTCTAAGAAACAACAGGTCGGGCCCAAAACTGGTGCCAGGGGGTCACCTGCGACCCCTGCGTCTAGAGCCCAGTCTAACAAATAACAGGCCGGAGCCTGAAACTGGTGCCAGGAGGTCCCTTGCGACCCCTACGTCCAGTGCCCAGTCTAAGAAACAGCAGGCCGGTGTTTGGAACTGGTGCCAGGGGATCACCTTAGGCCCCTACATCTAGTGCCCAGTCTAACAAACAACAGGCCTGAGCAGTAAATTGGTGCCAGGGGTCACATGCGACCCTGATCTCTAGTGCCCAATCTAACAAACAAAAGGCCGGAGCCTGAAACTGGTGCCAGGGGGTCCCTTTCAACCTCTACGTATAGTGCCCAGTCTAACTAACAACATGCCTGAGTACGAAACTGGTGCCAGGGGGTCACCTGCGGCCCCTATATCTAGTGCCCAGTCTAACAAACAACAGGCCGGAGCCTGAAACTGGTGCCAAGGGGTCACCTGTTACCCCTGCGTCTAAAGCCCAGTCTAACAAACAACAGGCCGAAGACTAAAACTGGTGCCAGGGGTCTCTTGTGGCCCCTACGTCTAGTGCCCAGTCTAACAAATAATAGGCAGAAGCCTGAAACTGGTGCCAGGGGGTCACCTGCGACCCATGTGTCTAGTGCCCAGTCTTAGAAACAACAGGCCAGAGCCCGAAACTGGTGCCAGGGGGTCCCTTGTGGCCCCTACATCTAGTGCCAAGTCTAACAAATAATAGGCCGGAACCTGAAACTGGTGCCAGGGTGTCCCTTGTGGCCCCTAAGTCTAGTGCCCAGTCTAACAAATAATAGGCCGGAGCCTGAAACTTGTGCAAGGGGGTCACCTGTGACCCCTGTGTCTAGTGCCCAGTCTAAGAAACAACAGGTCGGGCCCAAAACTGGTGCCAGGGGGTCACCTGCGACCCCTGCGTCTAGAGCCCAGTTTAACAAACAACAGGACGGAGCCTGAAACTGGTGCCAGGAGGTCCCTTGCAACCCCTACGTCAAGTGCCCAGTCTAAGAAACAGCAGGCCGGGGTATGGAACTGGTGCCAGGGGGTCACCGTAGGCCCCTACACATAGTGCCCAGTCTAACAAACAACCGGCCTGAGCAGGAAACTGGTGCCAGGGGGTCACATGCAAACCTGATCTCTAGTGCCCAATCTAACAAACAAAAGGCCGGAGCCTGAAACTGGTGCCAGGGGGTCCCTTTCGACCTCTACGTATAGTGCCCAGTCTAAATAATAACATGCCTGAGTATGAAACTGGTGCCAGGGGGTCACCTGCGACCCCTATGTCTAGTGCCCAGTCTAAAAAACAAAAGGCTGGAGACCGAAACTGGTGCCAGGTGGTCCTTTGTGGCACCTACGTCTAGTGCCCAGTCTAACAAATAATAGGCCGGAGCCTGAAACTGGTGCCAGGGGGTCACCTGTGACCCCTGCGTCTAGAGCCCAGTCTAACAAACAACAGGCTGGAGCCTGAAACTGGTGCCAGGGGGTCACCTGTGACCCCTGCGTCTAGAGTCCAGTCTAACAAACAACAGGCTGGAGCCTGAAACTGGTGCCAGGGGGTCACCTGCGACCCCTGCGTCTGGAGCCCAGTCTAACAAACAACAGGCCGGAGCCTGAAACTGGTGCCAGGAGGTCCCTTGCGACCCCTACGTCCAGTGCCCAGTCTAAGAAACAGCAGGCCGGGGTTTGGAACTGGTGCCAGGGGGTCACCTTAGGCCCCTACATCTAGTGCCCAGTCTAAAAAACAACAGGCCTGAGCAGGAAATTGGTGCCAGGGGGTCACATGCGACCCTGATCTCTAGTGCCCAATCTAACAAACAAAAGGCCGGAGCCTGAAACTGGTGCCAGGGGGTCCCTTTCGACCTCTACGTATAGTGCCCAGTCTAACTAAAAACATGCCTGAGTACACAACTGGTGCCAAGGGGTCCCTTTCGACCTTTACGTATAGTGCCCAGTCTATCTAACAACATGCCTGAGTACGAAACTGGTGCCAGGGGGTCACCTGCGGCCCCAATATCTAGTGCCTAGTCTAACAAACAACAGGCCGGAGCCTAAAACTGGTGCCAAGGGGTCACCTGTTACCCCTGCGTCTAAAGCCCAGTCTAACAAACAACAGGCCGAAGCCTGAAACTGGTGCCAGGGGGTCACCTGCGACCCCTGTGCCTAGTGCCCAGTCTAAGAAACAACAGGCCAGAGCCCGAAACTGGTGCCAGGGGGTCCCTTGTGGCCCCTACATCTAGTGCCCAGTCTAACAAATAATAGGCCGGAAGCTGAAACTGGTGCCAGGGGGTCCCTTGTGGCCCCTAAGTCTAGTGCCCATTCTAACAAATAACAGGCCGGAGCCTGAAACTGGTGCAAGGGGGTCACCTGTGACCCCTGTGTCTAGTGCCCAGTCTAAGAAACAACAGGTCGGGCCCAAAATTGGTGTCAGGGGGTCACCTGCGACCCCTGCGTCTAGAGCCCAGTCTAACAAACAACAGGACGGAGCCTGAAACTGGTGCCAGGAGGTCCTTTGCGACCCCTTCGTCAAGTGCCCAGTCTAAGAAACACCAGGCCGGTGTTTGTATCTATTGGCTGGGAGTCACCGTAGGCCCCTACACATAGTGCCCAGTCTAACAAACAACAGGCCTGAGCAGGAAATTGGTGCCAGGGGGTCACCTTAGGCTTCTACATCTAGTGCCCAGTCTAACAAACAACAGGCCTGAGCAGGAAATTGGTGCCAGGGGGTCACATGCGACCCTGATCTCTAGTGCCCAATCTAACAAACAAAAGGCCGGAGCCTGAAACTGGTGCCAGGGGGTCCCTTTCGACCTCTACGTATAGTGCCCAGTCTAACTAACAACATGTCTGAGTACGAAACTGGTGCCAGGGGGTCACCTGCGACCCCTATGTCTAGTGCCCAGTCTAAAAAACAAAAGTCTGGAGACCGAAACTGGTGCCAGGGGGTGCCTTGTGGCCCCTACGTCTAGTGCCCAGTCTAACAAATAATAGGCCGGAGCCTGAAACTGGTGCCAGGGGGTCACCTGTGACCGCTGTGTCTAGTGCACAGTATAAGAAACAACAGGTCGGGTCCAAAATTGGTGCCAGGGGGTCACCTGCGACCCCTGCGTCTAGAGCCCAGTCTAACAAACAACAGTCCGGAGCCTGAAACTGGTGCCAGGAGGTCCCTTGCGACCCCTACGTCCAGTGCCCAGTCTAAGAAACAGCAGGCCGGGGTTTGGAACTGGTGCCAGGGGGTCACCTTAGGCCCCTATATCTAGTGCCCAGTCTAACAAACAACAGGCCAGAGCCGGAAATTGGTGCCAGGGGGTCACATGCGACCCTGATCTCTAGTGCCCAATCTAACAAACAAAAGGCCGGAGCCTGAAACTGGTGCCAGGGGGTCCCTTTCGACCTCTACGTATAGTGCCCAGTCTAACTAACAACATACCTGAGTACGAAACTGGTGCCAGGGGGTCACCTGCGGCCCCTATATCTAGTGCCCAGTCTAACAAACAACAGGCCGGAGCCTGAAACTGGTGCCAAGGGGTCACCTGTTACCCCTGCGTCTAAAGCCCAGTCTAACAAACAACAGGCCAAAGACTGAAACTGGTGCCAGGGGGTCCCTTGTGGCCCATTCGTCTAGTGCCCAGTCTAACAAATTATAGGCAGAAGCCTGAAACTGGTGCCAGGGGGTCACCTGCGACCCCTGTGTCTAGTGCCCAGTCTAAGAAACAACAGGCCAGAGCCTGAAACTGGTGCCAGGGGGTCCCTTGTGGCCCCTACATCTAGTGCCCAGTCTAACAAATAATAGGCCGGAACCTGAAACTGGTGCCAGGGGGTCCCTTGTGGCCCCTAAGTCTAGTGCCCCGTCTAACAAATAATAGGCCGGAGCCTGAAACTGGTGCCAGGGGGTCACCTGCGGCCCCTATATCTAGTGCCCAGTCTAACAAACAACAGGCCGGAGCCTGAAACTGGTGCCAAGGGGTCACCTGTTACCCCTGCGTCTAAAGCCCAGTCTAACAAACAACAGGCCAAAGACTGAAACTGGTGCCAGGGGGTCCCTTGTGGCCCCTAAGTCTAGAGCCCAGTCTAACAAATAATAGGCCGGAGCCTGAAACTGGTGCAAGGGGGTCACCTGTGACCCCTGTGTCTAGTGCCCAGTCTAAGAAACAATAGGTTGGGCCCAAAACTGGTGCCAGGGGGTCACCTGCGACCCCTGCGTCTAGAGCCCAGTCTAACAAACAACAGGACGGAGCCTGAAACTGGTGCCAGGAGGTCCCTTGCGACCCCTATGTCAAGTGCCCAGTCTAAGAAACAGCAGGCCGGGGTTTGTATCTATTGGCTGGGGGTCACCGTAGGCCCCTACACATAGTGCCCAGTCTAACAAACAACAGGCCTGAGCAGGAAATTGGTGCCAGCGGGTCACATGCGACCCTGATCTGTAGTGCCCAATCTAACAAACAAAAGGCCGGAGCCTGAAACTGGTGCCAGGGGGTCTCTTTTGATCTCTACGTATAGTGCCCAGTCTAACTAACAACATGCCTGAGTACGAAACTTGTGCCAGGGGGTCACCTGCGACCCCTATGTCTAGTGCCCAGTCTAAAAAACAAAAGTCTGGAGTCCGAAACTGGTGCCAGGGGGTGCCTTGTGGCCCTTACGTCTAGTGACCATTCTAACAAATAATAGGCCGGAGCCTGAAACTGGTGCAAGGGGGTCACCTTCGACCCCTCTGTCTAGTGCCCAGTCTAAAAAACAAAAGTCTGGAGACCGAAACTGGTGCCAGGGGGTGCCTTTTGGCCCCTACGTCTAGAGCTCAGTCTAACAAATAATAGGCCGGAGCCTGAAACTGGTGCAAAGGGGTCACCTGTGACCCCTGTGTCTAGTGCCTAGTCTAACAAACAACAGGACGGAGCCTGAAACTGGTGCCATGGGTCCTTTGTGGCCCCTACGTCTAGTGCCCAGTCTAACAAATAATAGGCCGGAGCCTGAAACTGGTGCCAGGGGGTCACCTGTGACCCCTGTGTCTAGTGCCCAGTATAAGAAACAACAGGTCGGGCCCAAAACTGGTGCCAGGGGGTCACCTGCGACCCCTGCTTCTAGAGCCCAGTCTAACAAACAACAGGCTGGAGCCTGAAACTGGTGCCAGGAGGTCCCTTGCGACCCCTACGTCCACTGCCCAGTCTAAGAAACAGCAGGCCGGTGTTTGGAACTGGTGCCAGGGGGTCACCTTAGGCCCCTACATCTAGTGCCCAGTCTAACAAATAATAGGCCGGAACCTGAAACTGGTGCCAGGGGGTCCCTTGTGGCCCCTAAGTCTAGTGCCCAGTCTAACAAATAATAGGCCGGAGCCTGAAACTGGTGCAAGGGGGTCACCTGTGACCCCTGTGTCTAGTGCCCAGTCTAAGAAACAACAGGTCGGGCCCAAAACTGGTGCCAGGGGGTCACCTGCGACCCCTGCGTCTAGAGCCCAGTTTAACAAACAACAGGCCGTAGCCTGAAACTTGTGCCAGGAGGTCCCTTGCGACCCCTACGTCCAGTGCCCAGTCTAAGAAACAGCAGGCCGGTGTTTGGAACTGGTGCCAGGGTGTCACCTTAGGCCCCTACATCTAGTGCCCAGTCTAACAAACAACAGGCCTGAGCAGTAAATTGGTGCCAGGGGTCACATGCGACCCTGATCTCTAGTGCCCAATCTAGCAAACAAAAGGCCGGAGCCTGAAACTGGTGCCAGGGGGTCCCTTTCGACCTCTACGTATAGTGCCCAGTCTAACTAACAACATGCCTGAGTACGAAACTGGTGCCAGGGGGTCACCTGCGGCCCCTATATCTAGTGCCCAGTCTAACAAACAACAGGCCGTAGCCTGAAACTGGTGCCAAGGGGTCACCTGTTACCCCTGCGTCTAAAGCCCAGTCTAACAAACAACAGGACGGAGCCTGAAACTGGTGCCAGGAGGTCCCTTGCAACCCCTACGTCAAGTTCCCAGTCTAAGAAACAGCAGGCCGGGGTATGAAACTGGTGCCAGGGGGTCACCGTAGGCCCCTACACATAGTGCCCAGTCTAACAAACAACCGGCCTGAGCAGGAAACTAGTGCCAGGGGGTCACATGCAAACCTGATCTCTAGTGCCCAATCTAACAAAGAAAAGGCCGGAGCCTGAAACTGGTGCCAGGGGGTCACCTGTGACCCCTGCGTCTAGAGCCCAGTCTAACAAACAACAGGCTGGAGCCTGAAACTGGTGCCAGGGGGTCACCTGTGACCCCTGCGTCTAGAGTCCAGTCTAACAAACAACAGGCTGGAGCCTGAAACTGGTGCCAGGGGGTCACCTGCGACCCCTGCGTCTGGAGCCCAGTCTAACAAACAACAGGCCGGAGCCTGAAACTGGTGCCAGGAGGTCCCTTGCGACCCCTACGTCCAGTGCCCAGTCTAAGAAACAGCAGGCCGGGGTTTGGAACTGGTGCCAGGGGGTCACCTTAGGCCCCTACATCTAGTGCCCAGTCTAAAAAACAACAGGCCGGAGCCTGAAACTGGTGCCAAGGGGTCACCTGTTACCCCTGCGTCTAAAGCCCAGTCTAACAAACAACAGGCCAAAGACTGAAACTGGTGCCAGGGGGTCCCTTGTGGCCCATTCGTCTAGTGCCCAGTCTAACAAATAATAGGCAGAAGCCTGAAACTGGTGCCAGGGGGTCACCTGCGACCCCTGTGTCTAGTGCCCAGTCTAAGAAACAACAGGCCAGAGCCTGAAACTGGTGCCAGGGGGTCCCTTGTGGCCCCTACATCTAGTGCCCAGTCTAACAAATAATAGGCCGGAACCTGAAACTGGTGCCAGGGGGTCCCTTGTGGCCCCTAAGTCTAGTGCCCAGTCTAACAAATAATAGGCCGGAGCCTGAAACTGGTGCCAGGGGGTCACCTGCGGCCCCTATATCTAGTGCCCAGTCTAACAAACAACAGGCCGGAGCCTGAAACTGGTGCCAAGGGTTCACCTGTTACCCCTGCGTCTAAAGCCTAGTCTAACAAACAACAGGCCAAACACTGAAACTGGTGCCAGGGGGTCCCTTGTGGCCCCTAAGTCTAGTGCCCAGTCTAACAAATAATAGGCCGGAGCCTGAAACTGGTGCAAGGGGGTCACCTGTGACCCCTGTGTCTAGTGCCCAGTCTAAGAAACAATAGGTTGGGCCCAAAACTGGTGCCAGGGGGTCACCTGCGACCCCTGCGTCTAGAGCCCAGTCTAACAAACAACAGGACGGAGCCTGAAACTGGTGCCAGGAGGTCCCTTGCGACCCCTACGTCAAGTGCCCAGTCTAAGAAACAGCAGGCCGGGGTTTGTATCTATTGGCTGGGGGTCACCGTAGGCCCCTACACATAGTGCCCAGTCTAACAAACAACAGGCCTGAGCAGGAAATTGGTGCCAGTGGGTCACATGCGACCCTGATCTCTAGTGCCCAATCTAACAAACAAAAGGCCGGAGCCTGAAACTGGTGCCAGGGGGTCTCTTTTGACCTCTACGTATAGTGCCCAGTCTAACTAACAACATGCCTGAGTACGAAACTTGTGCCAGGGGGTCACCTGCGACCCCTATGTCTAGTGCCCAGTCTAAAAAACAAAAGTCTGGAGACCGAAACTGGTGCCAGGGGGTGCCTTGTGGCCCCTACGTCTAGTGACCATTCTAACAAATAATAGGCCGGAGCCTGAAACTGGTGCAAGGGGGTCACCTTCGACCCCTCTGTCTAGTGCCCAGTCTAAAAAACAAAAGTCTGGAGACCGAAACTGGTGCCAGGGGGTGCCTTTTGGCCCCTACGTCTAGAGCTCAGTCTAACAAATAATAGGCCGGAGCCTGAAACTGGTGCAAAGGGGTCACCTGTGACCCCTGTGTCTAGTGCCTAGTCTAACAAACAACAGGACGGAGCCTGAAACTGGTGCCATGGGTCCTTTGTGGCCCCTACGACCCTGATCTGTAGTGCCCAATCTAACAAACAAAAGGCCGGAGCCTGAAACTGGTGCCAGGGTGTCTCTTTTGACCTCTACGTATAGTGCCCAGTCTAACTAACAACATGCCTGAGTACGAAACTTGTGCCAGGGGGTCACCTGCGACCCCTATGTCTAGTGCCCAGTCTAAAAAACAACAGTCTGGAGACCGAAACTGGTGCCAGGGGGTGCCTTGTGGCCCCTACGTCTAGTGACCATTCTAACAAATAATAGGCCGGAGCCTGAAACTGGTGCAAGGGGGTCACCTTCGACCCCTCTGACTAGAGCCCAGTCTAAAAAACAAAAGTCTGGAGACCGAAACTGGTGCCAGGGGGTGCCTTTTGGCCCCTACGTCTAGAGCTCAGTCTAACAAATAATAGGCCGGAGCATGAAACTGGTGCAAAGGGGTCACCTGTGACCCCTGTGTCTAGTGCCTAGTCTAACAAACAACAGGACGGAGCCTGAAACTGGTGCCATGGGTCCTTTGTGGCCCCTACGTCTAGTGCGCAGTCTAACAAATAATAGGCCGGAGCCTGAAACTGGTGCCAGGGGGTCACCTGTGACCCCTGTGTCTAGTGTCCAGTATAAGAAACAACAGGTCGGGCCCAAAACTGGTGCCAGGGGGTCACCTGCGAACCCCTGCGTCTAGAGCCCAGTCTAAGAAACAAAAGGATGGAGACCGAAACTGGTGCCAGGGGGTCCCTTGTGGCCCCGACATCTAGTGCCCAGTCTAACAAATAATAGGCCGGAGCCTGAAACTGGTGCCAGGGGGTCCCTTGTGGCCCCTACGTCTAGTGCCCAGTCTAACAAACAACAGGCCGGAGCCTGAAACTGGTTCCAAGGGGTCACCTGTTACCCCTGCGTCTAAAGCCCAGTCTAACAAACAACAGGACGGAAACTGAAACTGTTGCCAGGGGGTCCCTTGTGGCCCCTACGTCTAGTGCCCAGTCTAACAAATAATAGGCCGAAGCCTGAAACTGGTGCCAGGGGGTCACCTGTAACCCCTGTGTCTAGTGCCCTGTCTAAGAAACAACAGGCCGGAGCCAGAAACTGGTGCCAGGGGATCCTTTGTGGCCCCTACAACTAGTGCCCAGTCTAACAAACAACAGGCCGGAAACTGAAACTGTTGCCAGGGGGTCCCTTGTGGCCCCTACGTCTAGTGCCCAGTCTAACAAATAATAGGCCGAAGCCTGAAACTGGTGCCAGGGGGTCACCTGTAACCCCTGTGTCTAGTGCCCTGTCTAAGAAACAACAGGCCGGAGCCAGAAACTGGTGCCAGGGGGTCCTTTGTGGCCCCTACAACTAGTGCCCAGTCTAACAAACAACAGGCTGGAGCTTGAAACTGGTGCCAGGAGGTCCAATGCGACACCTACGTCCAGTGCCCAGTCTAAAAAACACCAGGCCGGAGCTCGGAACTGGTGCCAGGGGGTCACCTGCGGCCCCTACATCTAGTGCCCAGTCTAACAAACAACAGCCCTGAGCAGGAAATTGGTGCCCAGTCTAACAAACAAAAGGACGGAGGCTGAAACTGGTGCCAGGGGGTCCCTTTCGACCTCTACATCTATTGCCCAGTCTAACTAATCACATGCCTGAGTACGAAACTGGTGCCAGGGGGTCACCTGCGACCCCGAGGTCTAGTGCCCAGTCTATAAAACAAAAGGCTGGAGACCGAAACTGGTGCCAGGGGGTCCCTTGTGGCCCCTACATCCAGTGCCCAGTCTAACAAATAATAGGAGGGAACCTGAAACTGGTGCCAGGGGGTCCCTTGTGGCCCCTAAGTCTAGTGCCCAGTCTAACAAATAATAGGCCGGAGCCTGAAACTGGTGCCAGGGGGTCACCTGTGACCCCTGCGTCTAGAGCCCAGTCTAACAAACAACAGGCTGGAGCCTGAAACTGGTGCCAGGGGGTCACCTGTGACCCCTGCGTCTGGAGCCCAGTCTAACAAACAACATGCTGGAGCCTGAAACTGGTGCCAGGGGGTCACCTGCGACCCCTGCGTCTGGAGCCCAGTCTAACAAACAACAGGCCAGAGCAGGAAATTGGTGCCAGGGGGTCACATGCGACCCTGATCTCTAGTGCCCAATCTAACAAACAAAAGGCCGGAGCCTGAAACTGGTGCCAGGGGGTCCCTTTCGACCTCTACGTATAGTGCCCAGTCTAACTAACAACATACCTGAGTACGAAACTGGTGCCAGGGGGTCACATGCGGCCCCTATATCTAGTGCCCAGTCTAACAAACAACAGGCCGGAGCCTGAAACTGGTGCCAAGGGGTCACCTGTTACCCCTGCTTCTAAAGCCCAGTCTAACAAACAACAGGCCGAAGACTGAAACTGGTGCCAGGGGGTCCCTTGTGGCCCCTACGTCTAGTGCCCTGTCTAACAAATAATAGGCAGAAGCCTGAAACTGGTGCCAGGGGGTCACCTGCAACCCCTGTGTCTAGTGCCCAGTCTAAGAAACAACAGGCCAGAGCCCGAAACTGGTGCCAGGGGGTCCCTTGTGGCCACTACATCTAGTGCCCAGTCTAACAAATAATAGGCCAGAAGCTGAAACTGGTGCCAGGGAGTCCCTTGTGGCCCCTAAGTCTAGTGCTCAGTCTAACAAATAATAGGCCGGAGCCTGAAACTGGTGCAAGGGGGTCACCTGTGACCCCTGTGTCTAGTGCCCAGTCTAAGAAACAACAGGTCGGGCCCAAAACTGGTGCCAGGGGGTCACCTGCGACCCCTGCGTCTAGAGCCCAGTCTAACAAACAACAGGCCGGAGCCTGAAACTGGTGCCAGGAGGTCCCTTGCGACCCCTACGTCCAGTGCCCAGTCTAATAAACAGCAGGCCGGGGTTTGGAACTGGTGCCAGGGGGTCACCTTAGGCCCCTATATCTAGTGCCCAGTCTAACAAACAACAGGCCTGAGCAGGAAATTGGTGCCAGGGGGTCACATGCGACCCTGATCTCTAGTGCCCAATCTAACAAACAAAAGGCCGGAGCCTGAAACTGGTGCCAGGGGGTCCCTTTCGACCTCTACGTATAGTGCCTAGTCTAACTAACAACATACCTGAGTACGAAACTGGTGCCAGGGGGTCACCTGCGGCCCCTATATCTAGTGCCCAGTCTAACAAACAATAGGCCGGAGCCTGAAACTGATGCCAAGGGGTCACCTGTTACCCCTACGTCTAAAGCCCAGTCTAACAAACAACAGGCCAAAGACTAAAACTGGTGCCAGGGGGTCCCTTGTGGCCCATTCGTCTAGTGCCCAGTCTAACAAATTATAGGCAGAAGCCTGAAACTGGTGCCAGGGGGTCACCTGCGACCCCTGTATCTAGTGCCCAGTCTAAGAAACAACAGGCCAGAGCCCGAAACTGGTGCCATGGGGTCCCTTGTGGCCCCTACATCAAGTGCCCAGTCTAACAAATAATAGGCCGGAACCTGAAACTGGTGCCAGGGGGTCCCTTGTGGCCCCTAAGTCTAGTGCCCAGTCTAACAAATAATAGGCCGGAGCCTGAAACTGGTGCCAGGGGGTCACCTGCGGCCCCTATATCTAGTGCCCAGTCTAACAAACAACAGGCCGGAGCCTGAAACTGGTGCCAAGGGGTCACCTGTTACCCCTGCGTCTAAAGCCCAGTCTAACAAACAACAGGCCAAAGACTGAACCTGGTGCCAGGGGGTCCCTTGTGGCCCATTCGTCTAGTGCCCAGTCGAACAAATTATAGGCAGAAGCCTGAAACTGGTGCCAGGGGGTCACCTGCGACCCCTGTGTCTAGTGCCCAGTCTAAGAAACAACAGGCCAGAGCCCGAAACTGGTGCAAGGGGGTCCCTTGTGGCCCCTACATCTAGTGCCCAGTCTAACAAATAATAGGCCGGAACCTGAAACTGGTGCCAGGGGGTCCCTTTTGGCCCCTAAGTCTAGTGCCCAGTCTAACAAATAATAGGCCGGAGCCTGAAACTGGTGCCAGGGGGTCACCTGCGACCCCTATTTCTAGTGCCCAGTCTAACAAACAACAGGCCGGAGCCTGAAACTGGTGCCAAGGGGTCACCCGTTACCCCTGCGTCTAAAGCCCAGTCTAACAAACAACAGGCCGAAGACTGAAACTGGTGCCAGGGGGTCCCTTGTGGCCCCTACGTCTAGTGCCCAGTCTAACAAATAATAGGCAGAAGCCTGAAACTGGTGCCAGGGGGTCACCTGCGACCCCTGTGTCTAGTGCTTAGTCTAAGAAACAACAGGCCAGAGCCCGAAACTGGTGCCAGCGGGTCCCTTGTGGCCCCTACATCTAGTGCCCAGTCTAACAAATAATAGGCCGGAACCTGAAACTGGTGCCAGGGGGTCCCTTGTGGCCCCTAAGTCTAGTGCCCAGTCTAACAAATAATAGGCCGGAGCCTGAAACTGGTGCAAGGGGGTCACCTGTGACCCCTGTGTCTAGTGCCCAGTCTAAGAAACAATAGGTTGGGCCCAAAACTGGTGCCAGGGGGTCACCTGCGACCCCTCCGTCTAGAGCCCAGTCTAACAAACAACAGGACGGAGCCTGAAACTGGTGCCAGGAGGTCTCTTGCGACCCCTACGTCAAGTGCCCAGTCTAAGAAACAGCAGGCCGGGGTTTGTATCTATTGGCTGGGGGTCACCGTAGGCCCCTACACATAGTGCCCAGTCTAACAAACAACAGGCCTGAGCAGGAAATTGGTGCCAGGGGGTCACATGCGACCCTGATCTCTAGTGCCCAATCTAACAAACAAAAGGCCGGAGCCTGAAACTGGTGCCAGGGGGTCCCTTTTGACCTCTACGTATAGTGCCCAGTCTAACTAACAACATGCCTGAGTACGAAACTGGTGCAAGGGGGTCACCTGCGACCCCTCTGTCTAGTGCCCAGTTTAAAAAACAAAAGTCTGGAGACCGAAACTGGTGCCAGGGGGTGCCTTTTGGCCCCTACGTCTAGAGCCCAGTCTAACAAATAATAGGCCGGAGCCTGAAACTGGTGCAAAGGGGTCACCTGTGACCCCTGTGTCTAGTGCCTAATCTAACAAACAACAGGACGGAGCCTGAAACTGGTGCCAGGGGTCCTTTGTGGCCCCTACGTCTAGTGCCCAGTCTAACAAATAATAGGCCGGAGCCTGAAACTGGTGCCAGGGGGTCACCTGTGACCCCTGTGTCTAGTGCCCAGTATAAGAAACAACAGGTCGGGCCCAAAACTGGTGCCAGGGGGTCACCTGCGACCCCTGCTTCTAGAGCCCAGTCTAACAAACAACAGGCTGGAGCCTGAAACTGGTGCCAGGAGGTCCCTTGCGACCCCTACGTCCACTGCCCAGTCTAAGAAACAGCAGGCCGGGGTTAGGAACTGATGCCATTTGGTCCTTTGTGGCCCCTACAACTAGTGCCCAGTTTAACAAACAACAGGCCGGAGCCTGAAACTGGTTCAAAGTGGTCAGCTGTTACCCCTGTGTCTAAAGCCCAGTCTAACAAATAAAAGGCCGAAGCCTGAAACTGGTGCCAGGGGGTCCCTTGTGGCCCCTACATCTAGTGCCCAGTCTAACAAATAATAGGCCGGAGCCTGAAACTGGTGCAAGGGGGTCACCTGTGACCCCTGTGTCTAGTGCCCAGTCTAAGAAACAACAGGTCGGGCCCAAAACTGGTGCCAGGGGGTCACCTGCGACCCCTGCGTCTAGAGCCCAGTCTAACAAACAACAGGCCGGAGCCTGAAACTGGTGCCAGGAGGTCCCTTGCGACCCCTACGTCCAGTGCCCAGTCTAAGAAACAGCAGGCCGGTATTTGGAACTGGTGCCAGGGGTCACCTTAGGCCCCTACATCTAGTGCCCAGTCTAACAAACAACAGGCCTGAGCAGTAAATTGGTGCCAGGGGTCACATGCGACCCTGATCTCTAGTGCCCAATCTAACAAACAAAAGGCCGGAGCCTGAAACTGGTGCCAGGGGGTCCCTTTCGACATCTACGTATAGTGCCCAGTCTAACTAACAACATGCCTGAGTACGAAACTGGTGCCAGGGGGTCACCTGCGGCCCCTATATCTAGTGCCCAGTCTAACAAACAACAGGCCGGAGCCTGAAACTGGTGCCAAGGGGTCACCTGTTACCCCTGCGTCTAAAGCCCAGTCTAACAAACAACAGGCCGAAGACTGAAACTGGTGCCAGGGGATCCCTTGTGGCCCCTACGTCTAGTGCCCAGTCTAACAAATAATAGGCAGAAGCCTGAAACTGGTGCCAGGGGGTCACCTGCGACCCCTGTGTCTAGTGCCCAGTCTAAGAAACAACAGGCCAGAGCCCGAAACTGGTGCCAGGGGGTCCCTTGTGGCCCCTACATCTAGTGCCAAGTCTAACAAATAATAGGCCGGAACCTGAAACTGGTGCCAGGGTGTCCCTTGTGGCCCCTAAGTCTAGTGCCCAGTCTAACAAATAATAGGCCGGAGCCTGAAACTGGTGCAAGGGGGTCACCTGTGACCCCTGTGTCTAGTGCCCAGTCTAAGAAACAACAGGTCGGGCCCAAAACTGGTGCAAGGGGGTCACCTGCGACCCCTGCGTCTAGAGCCCAGTTTAACAAACAACAGGACGGAGCCTGAAACTGGTGCCAGGAGGTCCCTTGCAACCCCTACGTCAAGTGCCCAGTCTAAGAAACAGCAGGCCGGGGTATGGAACTGGTGCCAGGGGGTCACCGTAGGCCCCTACACATAGTGCCCAGTCTAACAAACAACCGGCCTGAGCAGGAAACTGGTGCAAGGGGGTCACATGCAAACCTGATCTCTAGTGCCCAATCTAACAAACAAAAGGCCGGAGCCTGAAACTGGTGCCAGGGGGTCCCTTTCGACCTCTTTGTATAGTGCCCAGTCTAACTAATAACATGCCGGAGCCTGAAACTGGTTCAAAGGGGTCACCTATTAGCCCTGTGTCTAAAGCCCAGTCTAACAAACAACAGGCTGAAGCCTGAAACTGGTGCCAGGGGGTCCTTTGTGGCCCCTACGTCTAGTGCCCACTCTAACAAATAATAGGCCGGAGCCTGAAACTGGTGCCAGGGGGTCACCTGTGACCCCTGTGTCTAGTTTCCAGTTTAAGAAACAACAGGTCGGGCCCAAAACTGGTGCCAGGGGGTCACCTGCGACCCCTGCGTCTAGAGCCCAGTCTAACAAACAACAGGCCGGAGCCTGAAACTGGTGCCAGGAGGTCCCTTGCGACCCCTACGTCCAGTGCCCAGTCTAAGAAACAGCAGGCCGGGGTTTGGAACTGGTGCCAGGGGGTCACCGTAGGCCCCTACACATAGTGCCCAGTCTAACAAACAACCGGCCTGATCAGGAAACTGGTGCCAGGGGGTCACATGCAAACCTGATCTCTAACAAACAAAAGGCCGGAGCCTGAAACTGGTGCCAGGGGGTCCCTTTTGACCTCTATGTATAGTGCCCAGTCTAACAAATAATAGGCCGGAGCCTGAAACTGGTGCAAGGGGGTCACCTGTGACCCCTGTGTCTAGTGCCCAGTCTAAGAAACAACAGGTAGGGCCCAAAACTGGTGCCAGGGGGTCACCTGCGACCCCTGCGTCTAGAGCCCAGTCTAACAAACAACAGGCCTGAGCAGTAAATTGGTGCCAGGGGTCACATGCGACCCTGATCTCTAGTGCCCAATCTAACAAACAAAAGGCCGGAGCCTGAAACTGGTGCCAGGGGGTCCCTTTTGACCTCTACGTATAGTGCCCAGTCTAACAAACAAAAGGCCTGAGTACGAAACTGGTGCCAGGGGGTCACCTGCGGCCCCTATATCTAGTGCCCAGTCTAACAAACAACAGGCCGGAGCCTGAAACTGGTGCCAAGGGGTCACCTGTTACCCCTGCGTCTAAAGCCCAGTCTAGCAAACAACAGGCCGAAGACTGAAACTGGTGCCAGGGGGTCCCTTGTGGCCCCTACGTCTAGTGCCCAGTCTAACAAATAATAGGCAGAAGCCTGAAACTGGTGCCAGGGGGTCACCTGCGACCCCTGTGTCTAGTGCCCAGTCTAAGAAACAACAGGCTAGAGCCCGAAACTGGTGCCAGGGGGTCCCTTGTGGCCCCTACAGCTAGTGCCCAGTCTAACAAATAATAGGCCGGAGCCTGAAACTGGTGCCAGGGGGTCCCTTGTGGCCCCTAAGTCTAGTGCCCAGTCTAACAAATAATAGGCCGGAGCCTGAAACTGGTGCAAGGGGGTCACCTGTGACCCCTGTGTCTAGTGCCCAGTCTAAGAAACAACAGGTCGGGCCCAAAACTGGTGCCAGGCGGTCACCTGCGACCCCTGCGTCTAGAGCCCAGTTTAACAAACAACAGGACGGAGCCTGAAACTGGTGCCAGGAGATCCCTTGAAACCCCTACGTCAAGTGCCCAGTCTAAGAAACACCAGGCCAGTGTTTGTATCTATTGGCGGGGGGTCACCGTAGGCCCCTACACATAGTGCCCAGTCTAACAAACAACAGGCCTGAGCAGGAAATTGGTGCCAGGGGGTCACATGCGACCCTGATCTCTAGTGCCCAATCTAACAAACAAAAGGCCGGAGCCTGAAACTGGTGCCAGGGGGTCCTTTTCGACCTCTACGTATAGTGCCCAGTCTAACTAACAACATGCCTGAGTACGAAACTGGTGCCAGGGGGTCACCTGCGACCCCTATGTCTAGTGCCCAGTCTAAAAAACAAAAGTCTGGAGACCGAAACTGGTGCCAGGGGGTCCCTTGTGGCCCCTACGTCTAGTGCCCAGTCTAACAAATAATAGGCCGGAGCCTGAAACTGGTGCAAGGGGGTCACCTGTGACCCCTGTGTCTAGTGCCTAGTCTAACAAACAACAGGACGGAGCCTGAAACTGGTGCCACGGGTCCTTTGTGGCCCCTACGTCTAGCGCGCAGTCTAACAAATAATAGGCCGGAGCCTGAAACTGGTGCCAGGGGGTCACCTGTGACCCCTGTGTCTAGTGCCCAGTATAAGAAACAACAGGTCGTGCCCAAAACTGGTGCCAGGGGGTCACCTGCGACCCCTGCTTCTAGAGCCCAGTCTAACAAACAACAGGCTGGAGCCTGAAACTGGTGCCAGGAGGTCCCTTGCGACCCCTACGTCCACTGCCCAGTCTAAGAAACAGCAGGCCGGGGTTTGGAACTGATGCCATTTGGTCCTTTGTGGCCCCTACAACTAGTGCCCAGTTTAACAAACAACAGGCCGGAGCCTGAAACTGGTTCAAAGGGGTCACCTGTTACCCCTGTGTCTAAAGCCCAGTCTAACAAACAAAAGGCTGAAGCCTGAAACTGGTGCCAGGGGGTCCTTTGTGGCCCCTACGTCTAGTGCCCACTCTAACAAATAATAGGCCGGAGCCTGAAACTGGTGCCAGGGGGTCACCTGTGACCCCTGTGTCTAGTGCACAGTATAAGAAACAACAGGTCGGGCCCAAAACTGGTGCCAGGGGGTCACCTGCGACCTCTGCGTCTAGAGCCCAGTCTAACAAACAACAGGCCGGAGCCTGAAACTGGTGCCAGGAGGTCCCTTGCGACCCCTACGTCCAGTGCCCAGTCTAAGAAACAGCAGGTGGGGTTTGGAACTGGTGCCAGGGGGTCACCTTAGGCCCCTACATCTAGTGCCCAGTCTAACAAACAAAATGCCGGAGCCTGAAACTGGTGCCAGGGGGTCCCTTTTGACCTCTACGTATAGTGCCCAGTCTAACTAACAACATGCCTGAGTACGAAACTGGTGCCAGGGGGTCACCTGCGGCCCCTATATCTAGTGCCCAGTCTAACAAACAACAGGCCGGAGCCTGAAACTGGTGCCAAGGGGTCACCTGTTACCCCTGCGTCTAAAGCCCAGTCTAACAAACAACAGGCCGAAGACTGAAACTTGTGCCAGGGGGTCCCTTGTGGCCCCTACGTCTAGTGCCCTGTCTAACAAATAATAGGCAGAAGCCTGAAACTGGTGCCAGCGGGTCACCTGCAACCGCTGTTTCTAGTGCCCAGTCTAAGAAACAACAGGCCAGAGCCCGAAACTGGTGCCAGGGGGTCCCTTGAGCCCACTACATCTAGTGTCCAGTCTAAGAAACAACAGGTCGGGCCCAAAACTGGTGCCAGGGGGTCACCTGCGACCCCTGCTTCTAGAGCCCAGTCTAACAAACAACAGGCTGGAGCCTGAAACTGGTGCCAGGAGGTCCCTTGTGACCCCTACGTCCACTGCCCAGTCTTAGAAACAGCAGGCCGGGGTTTGGAACTGATGCCATTTGGTCCTTTGTGGCCCCTACAACTAGTGCCCAGTTTAACAAACAACAGGCCAAAGCCTGAAACTGGTTCATAGGGGTCACCTGTTACCCCTGTGTCTAAAGCCCAGTCTAACAAACAAAAGGCTGAAGCCTGAAACTGGTGCCAGGGGGTCCTTTGTGGCCCCTACGTCTAGTGCCCACTCTAACAAATAATAGGCCGGAGCCTGAAACTGGTGCCAGGGGGTCACCTGTGACCCCTGTGTCTAGTGTCCAGTTTAAGAAACAACAGGTCGGGCCCAAAACTGGTGCCAGGGGGTCACCTGCGACCCCTGCGTCTAGAGCCCAGTCTAACAAACAACAGGCCGGAGCCTGAAACTGGTGCCAGGAGGTCCCTTGCGACCCCTACGTCCAGTGCCCAGTCTAAGAAACAGCAGGCCGGGGTATGGAACTGGTGCCAGGGGGTCACCGTAGGCCCCTACACATAGTGCCCAGTCTAACAAACAACCGGCCTGAGCAGGAAACTGGTGCCAGGGGGTCACATGCAAACCTGATCTCTAACAAACAAAAGGCCGGAGCCTGAAACTGGCGCCAGGGGGTCCCTTTCGACCTCTATGTATAGTGCCCAGTCTAACAAATAATAGGCCGGAGCCTGAAACTGGTGCAAGGGGGTCACCTGTGACCCCTGTGTCTAGTGCCCAGTCTAAGAAACAACAGGTCGGGCCCAAAACTGGTGCCAGGGGGTCACCTGCGACCCCTGCGTCTAGAGCCCAGTCTAACAAACAACAGGCCGGAGCCTGAAACTGGTGCCAGGAGGTACCTTGCGACCCCTACGTCCAGTGCCCAGTCTAAGAAACAGCAGGCAGGTGTTTGGAACTGGTGCCAGGGGGTCACCTTAGGCCCCTACATCTAGTGCCCAGTCTAACAAACAACAGGCCTGAGCAGTAAATTGGTGCCAGGGGTCACATGCGACCCTGATCTCTAGTGCCCAATCTAACAAACAAAAGGCCGGAGCCTGAAACTGGTGACAGGGGGTCCCTTTTGACCTCTACGTATAGTGCCCAGTCTAACTAACAACATGCCTGAGTACGAAACTGGTGCCAGGGGGTCACCTGCGGCCCCTATATCTAGTGCCCAGTCTAACAAACAACAGGCCGGAGCCTGAAACTGGTGCCAAGGGGTCACTTGTGGCCCCTACGTCTAGTGCCCAGTCTAACAAATAATAGTCAGAAGCCTGAAACTGGTGCCAGGGGGTCACCTGCGACCCCTGTGTCTAGTGCCCAGTCTAAGAAACAACAGGCTAGAGCCCGAAACTGGTGCCAGGGGGTCCCTTGTGGCCCCTACATCTAGTGCCCAGTCTAACAAATAATAGGCCGGAGCCTGAAACTGGTGCCAGGGGGTCCCTTGTGGCCCCTAAGTCTAGTGCCCAGTCTAACAAATAATAGGCCGGAGCCTGAAACTGGTGCAAGGGGGTCACCTGTGACCCCTGTGTCTAGTGCCCAGTCTAAGAAACAACAGGTCGGGCCCAAAACTGGTGCCAGGGGGTCACCTGCGACCCCTGCGTCTAGAGCCCAGTTTAACAAACAACAGGACGGAGCCTGAAACTGGTGCCAGGAGGTCCCTTGAAACCCCTACGTCAAGTGCCCAGTCTAAGAAACACCAGGCCGGTGTTTGTATCTATTGGCGGGGGGTCACCGTAGGCCCCTACACATAGTGCCCAGTCTAACAAACAACAGGCCTGAGCAGGAAATTGGTGCCAGGGGGTCACATGCGACCCTGATCTCTAGTGCCCAATCTAACAAACAAAAGGCCGGAGCCTGAAACTGGTGCCAGGGGGTCCTTTTCGACCTCTACGTATAGTGCCCAGTCTAACTAACAACATGCCTGAGTACGAAACTGGTGCCAGGGGGTCACCTGCGACCCCTATGTCTAGTGCCCAGTCTAAAAAACAAAAGTCTGGAGACCGAAACTGGTGCCAGGGGGTCCCTTGTGGCCCCTACGTCTAGTGCCCAGTCTAACAAATAATAGGCCGGAGCCTGAAACTGGTGCAAGGGGGTCACCTGTGACCCCTGTGTCTAGTGCCTAGTCTAACAAACAACAGGACGGAGCCTGAAACTGGTGCCATGGGTCCTTTGTAGCCCCTACGTCTAGCGCGCAGTCTAACAAATAATAGGCCGGAGCCTGAAACTGGTGCCAGGGGGTCACCTGTGACCCCTGTGTCTAGTGCCCAGTATAAGAAACAACAGGTCGGGCCCAAAACTGGTGCCAGGGGGTCACCTGCGACCCCTGCTTCTAGAGCCCAGTCTAACAAACAACAGGCTGGAGCCTGAAACTGGTGCCAGGAGGTCCCTTGCGACCCCTACGTCCACTGCCCAGTCTAAGAAACAGCAGGCCGGGGTTTGGAACTGATGCCATTTGGTCCTTTGTGGCCCCTACAACTAGTGCCCAGTTTAACAAACAACAGGCCGGAGCCTGAAACTGGTTCAAAGGGGTCACCTGTTACCCCTGTGTCTAAAGCCCAGTCTAACAAACAAAAGGCTGAAGTCTGAAACTGGTGCCAGGGGGTCCTTTGTGGCCCCTACGTCTAGTGACCACTCTAACAAATAATAGGCCGGAGCCTGAAACTGGTGCCAGGGGGTCACCTGTGACCCCTGTGTCTAGTGTCCAGTTTAAGAAACAACAGGTCGGGCCCAAAACTGGTGCCAGGGGGTCACCTGCGACCCCTGCGTCTAGAGCCCAGTCTAACAAACAACAGGCCGGAGCCTGAAACTGGTGCCAGGAGGTCCCTTGCGACCCCTACGTCCAGTGCCCAGTCTAAGAAACAGCAGGCCGGGGTATGGAACTGGTGCCAGGGGGTCACCGTAGGCCCTACACATAGTGCCCAGTCTAACAAACAACCGGCCTGAGCAGGAAACTGGTGCCAGGGGGTCACATGCAAACCTGATCTCTAGTGCCCAATCTAACAAACAAAAGGCCGGAGCCTGAAACTGGTGCCAGGGGGTCTCTTTCGACCTCTATGTATAGTGCCCAGTCTAACAAATAATAGGCCGGAGTCTGAAATTGGTGCAAGGGGGTCACCTGTGACCCCTGTGTCTAGTGCCGAGTCTAAGAAACAACAGGTCGGGCCCAAAACTGGTGCCAGGGGGTCACCTGCGACCCCTGCGTCTAGAGCCCAGTCTAACAAACAACAGGCCGGAGCCGGAAACTGGTGCCAGGAGGTCCCTTGCGACCCCTACGTCCAGTGCCCAGTCTAAGAAACAGCAGGCCGGTGTTTGGAACTGGTGCCAGGGGGTCACCTTAGGCCCCTACATCTAGTGCCCAGTCTAACAAACAACAGGCCTGAGCAGTAAATTGGTGCCAGGGGTCACATGCGACCCTGATCTCTAGTGCCCAATCTAACAAACAAAAGGCCGGAGCCTGAAACTGGTGCCAGGGGGTCCCTTTTGACCTCTACGTATAGTGCCCAGTCTAACTAACAACATGCCTGAGTACGAAACTGGTGCCAGGGGGTCACCTGCGGCCCCTATATCTAGTGCCCAGTCTAACAAACAACATGCCGGAGCCTTAAACTGGTGCCAAGGGGTCACCTGTTACCCCTGCGTCTAAAGCCCAGTCTAACAAACAACAGGCCGAAGACTGAAACTGGTGCCAGGGGGTCCCTTGTGGCCCCTACGTCTAGTGCCCAGTCTAACAAATAATAGGCAGAAGCCTGAAACTGGTGCCAGGGGGGTCACCTGCGACCCCTGTGTCTAGTGCCCAGTCTAAGAAACAACAGGCCAGAGCCCGAAACTGGTGCCAGGGGGTCCCTTGTGGCCCCTACATCTAGTGCCCAGTCTAACAAATAATAGGCCGGAACCTGAAACTGGTGCCAGGGGGTCCCTTGTGGCCCCTAAGTCTAGTGCCCAGTCTAATAAATAATAGGCCGGAGCCTGAAACTGGTGCAAGGGGGTCACCTGTGACCCCTGTGTCTAGTGCCCAGTCTAAGAAACAACAGGTCGGGCCCAAAACTGGTGCCAGGGGGTCACCTGCGACCCCTGCGTCTAGAGCCCAGTTTAACAAACAACAGGACGGAGCCTGAAACTGGTGCCAGGAGGTCCCTTGAAAAAACCCCTACGTCAAGTGCCCAGTCTAAGAAACACCAGGCCGGTGTTTGTATATATTGGCGGGGGGTCACCGTAGGCCCCTACACATAGTGCCCAGTCTAACAAACAACAGGCCTGAGCAGGAAATTGGTGCCAGGGGGTCACATGCGATCCTGATCTCTAATGCCCAATCTAACAAACAAAAGGCCGGAGCCTGAAACTGGTGCCAGGGGGTCCCTTTCGACCTCTACGTATAGTGCCCAGTCTAACTAACAACATGCCTGAGTACGAAACTGGTGCCAGGGGGTCACCTGCGACCCCTATGTCTAGTGCCCAGTCTAAAAAACAAAAGTCTGGAGACCGAAACTGGTGCCAGGGGGTCCCTTGTGGCCCCTACGTCTAGTGCCCAGTCTAACAAATAATAGGCCGGAGCCTGAAACTGGTGCAAGGGGGTCACCTGTGACCCCTGTGTCTAGTGCCTAGTCTAACAAACAACAGGACGGAGCCTGAAACTGGTGCCATGGGTCCTTTGTGGCCCCTTCGTCTAGCGCGCAGTCTAACAAATAATAGGCCGGAGCCTGAAACTGGTGCCAGGGGGTCACCTGTGACCCCTGTGTCTAGTGCCCAGTATAAGAAACAACAGGTCGGGCCCAAAACTGGTGCCAGGGGGTCACCTGCGACCCCTGCTTCTAGAGCCCAGTCTAACAAACAACAGGCTGGAGCCTGAAACTGGTGCCAGGAGGTCCCTTGCGACCCCTACGTCCACTGCCCAGTCTAAGAAACAGCAGGCCGGGGTTTGGAACTGATGCCACTTGGTCCTTTGTAGCCCCTACAACTAGTGCCCAGTTTAACAAACAACAGGCCGGAGCCTGAAACTGGTTCATATGGGTCACCTGTTACCCCTGTGTCTAAAGCCCAGTCTAACAAACAAAAGGCTGAAGCCTGAAACTGGTGCCAGGGGGTCCTTTGTGGCCCCTACGTCTAGTGCCCACTCTAACAAATAATAGGCCGGAGCCTGAAACTGGTGCCAGGGGGTCACCTGTGACCCCTGTGTCTAGTGTCCAGTTTAAGAAACAACAGGTCGGGCCCAAAACTGGTGCCAGGGGGTCACCTGCGACCCCTGCGTCTAGAGCCCAGTCTAACAAACAACAGGCCGGAGCCTGAAACTGGTGCCAGGAGGTCCCTTGTGACCCCTACGTCCAGTGCCCAGTCTAAGAAACAGCAGGCCGGGGTATGGAACTGGTGCCAAGGGGTCACCGTAGGCCCCTACACATAGTGCCCAGTCTAACAAACAACCGGCCTGAGCAGGAAACTGGTGCCAGGGGGTCACATGCAAACCTGATCTCTAACAAACAAAAGGCCGGAGCCTGAAACTGGTGCCAGGGGGTCCCTTTCGACCTCTATGTATAGTGCCCAGTCTAACAAATAATAGGCCGGAGCCTGAAACTGGTGCCAGGGGGTCACCTGTGACCCCTGTGTCTAGTGCCCAGTCTAAGAAACAACAAGTCGGGCCCAAAACTGGTGCCAGGGGGTCACCTGCGACCCCTGCGTCTAGAGCCCAGTCTAACAAACAACAGGCCGGAGCCTGAAACTGGTGCCAGGAGGTCCCTTGCGACCCCTACGTCCAGTGCCCAGTCTAAGAAACAGCAGGCCGGGGTATGGAACTGGTGCCAGGGGGTCACCGTAGGCCCCTACACATAGTGCCCAGTCTAACAAACAACCGGCCTGAGCAGGAAACTGGTGCCAGGGGGTCACATGCAAACCTGATCTCTAACAAACAAAAGGCCGGAGCCTGAAACTGGTGCCAGGGGGTCCCTTTCGACCTCTATGTATAGTGCCCAGTCTAACAAATAATAGGCCGGAGCCTGAAACTGGTGCAAGGGGGTCACCTGTGACCCCTGTGTCTAGTGCCCAGTCTAAGAAACAACAGGTCGGGCCCAAAACTGGTGCCAGGGGGTCACCTGCGACCCCTGCGTCTAGAGCCCAGTCTAACAAACAACAGGCCGGAGCCTGAAACTGGTGCCAGGAGGTACCTTGCGACCCCTACGTCCAGTGCCCAGTCTAAGAAACAGCAGGCCGGTGTTTGGAACTGGTGCCAGGGGGTCACCTTAGGCCCCTACATCTAGTGCCCAGTCTAACAAACAACAGGCCTGAGCAGTAAATTGGTGCCAGGGGTCACATGCGACCCTGATCTCTAGTGCCCAATCTAACAAACAAAAGGCCGGAGCCTGAAACTGGTGCCAGGGGGTCCCTTTTGACCTCTACGTATAGTGCCCAGTCTAACTAACAACATGCCTGAGTACGAAACTGGTGCCAGGGGGTCACCTGCGGCCCCTATATCTAGTGCCCAGTCTAACAAACAACAGGCCGGAGCCTGAAACTGGTGCCAAGGGGTCACCTGTTACCCCTGCGTCTAAAGCCCAGTCTAACAAACAACAGGCCGAAGACTGAAACTGGTGCCAGGTGGTCCTTTGTGGCCCCTACGTCTAGTGCCCAGTCTAACAAATAATAGGCAGAAGCCTGAAACTGGTGCCAGGGGGTCACCTGCGACCCCTGTGTCTAGTGCCCAGTCTAAGAAACAACAGGCTAGAGCCCGAAACTGGTGCCAGGGGGTCCCTTGTGGCCCCTACATCTAGTGCCCAGTCTAACAAATAATAGGCCGGAGCCTGAAACTGGTGCCAGGGGGTCCCTTGTGGCCCCTAAGTCTAGTGCCCAGTCTAACAAATAATAGGCCGGAGCCTGAAACTGGTGCAAGGGGGTCACCTGTGACCCCTGTGTCTAGTGCCCAGTCTAAGAAACAACAGGTCGGGCCCAAAACTGGTGCCAGGGGGTCACCTGCGACCCCTGCGTCTAGAGCCCAGTTTAACAAACAACAGGACGGAGCCTGAAACTGGTGCCAGGAGGTCCCTTGAAACCCCTACGTCAAGTGCCCAGTCTAAGAAACACCAGGCCGGTGTTTGTATCTATTGGTGGGAGGTCACCGTAGGCCCCTACACATAGTGCCCAGTCTAACAAACAACAGGCCTGAGCAGGAAATTGGTGCCAGGGGGTCACATGCGACCCTGATCTCTAGTGCCCAATCTAACAAACAAAAGGCCGGAGCCTGAAACTGGCGCCAGGGGGTCCTTTTCGACCTCTACGTATAGTGCCCAGTCTAACTAACAACATGCCTGAGTACGAAACTGGTGCCAGGGGGTCACCTGCGACCCCTATGTCTAGTGCCCAGTCTAAAAAACAAAAGTCTGGAGACCGAAACTGGTGCCAGGGGGTCCCTTGTGGCCCCTACGTCTAGTGCCCAGTCTAACAAATAATAGGCCGGAGCCTGAAACTGGTGCAAGGGGGTCACCTGTGACCCCTATGTCTAGTGCCTAGTCTAACAAACAACAGGACGGAGCCTGAAACTGGTGCCATGGGTCCTTTGTAGCCCCTACGTCTAGCGCGCAGTCTAACAAATAATAGGCCGGAGCCTGAAACTGGTGCCAGGGGGTCACCTGTGACCCCTGTGTCTAGTGCCCAGTATAAGAAACAACAGGTCGGGCCCAAAACTGGTGCCAGGGGGTCACCTGCGACCCCTGCTTCTAGAGCCCAGTCTAACAAACAACAGGCTGGAGCCTGAAACTGGTGCCAGGAGGTCCCTTGCGACCCCTACGTCCACTGCCCAGTCTAAGAAACAGCAGGCCGGGGTTTGGAACTGATGCCATTTGGTCCTTTGTGGCCCCTACAACTAGTGCCCAGTTTAACAAACAACAGGCCGGAGCCTGAAACTGGTTCAAAGGGGTCACCTGTTACCCCTGTGTCTAAAGCCCAGTCTAACAAACAAAAGGCTGAAGTCTGAAACTGGTGCCAGGGGGTCCTTTGTGGCCCCTACATCTAGTGAACACTCTAACAAATAATAGGCCGGAGCCTGAAACTGGTGCCAGGGGGTCACCTGTGACCCCTGTGTCTAGTGTCCAGTTTAAGAAACAACAGGTCGGGCCCAAAACTGGTGCCAGGGGGTCACCTGCGACCCCTGCGTCTAGAGCCCAGTCTAACAAACAACAGGCCGGAGCCTGAAACTGGTGCCAGGAGGTCCCTTGCGACCCCTACGTCCAGTGCCCAGTCTAAGAAACAGCAGGCCGGGGTATGGAACTGGTGCCAGGGGGTCACCGTAGGCCCTACACATAGTGCCCAGTCTAACAAACAACCGGCCTGAGCAGGAAACTGGTGCCAGGGGGTCACATGCAAACCTGATCTCTAGTGCCCAATCTAACAAACAAAAGGCCGGAGCCTGAAACTGGTGCCAGGGGGTCTCTTTCGACCTCTATGTATAGTGCCCAGTCTAACAAATAATAGGCCGGAGTCTGAAACTGGTGCAAGGGGGTCACCTGTGACCCCTGTGTCTAGTGCCCAGTCTAAGAAACAACAGGTCGGGCCCAAAACTGGTGCCAGGGGGTCACCTGCGACCCCTGCGTCTAGAGCCCAGTCTAACAAACAACAGGCCGGAGCCGGAAACTGGTGCCAGGAGGTCCCTTGCGACCCCTACGTCCAGTGCCCAGTCTAAGAAACAGCAGGCCGGTGTTTGGAACTGGTGCCAGGGGGTCACCTTAGGCCCCTACATCTAGTGCCCAGTCTAACAAACAACAGGCCTGAGCAGTAAATTGGTGCCAGGGGTCACATGCGACCCTGATCTCTAGTGCCCAATCTAACAAACAAAAGGCCGGAGCCTGAAACTGGTGCCAGGGGGTCCCTTTTGACCTCTACGTATAGTGCCCAGTCTAACTAACAACATGCCTGAGTACGAAACTGGTGCCAGGGGGTCACCTGCGGCCCCTATATCTAGTGCCCAGTCTAACAAACAACATGCTGGAGCCTTAAACTGGTGCCAATGGGTCACCTGTTACCCCTGCGTCTAAAGCCCAGTCTAACAAACAACAGGCCGAAGACTGAAACTGGTGCCAGGGGGTCCCTTGTGGCCCCTACGTCTAGTGCCCAGTCTAACAAATAATAGGCAGAAGCCTGAAACTGGTGCCAGGGGGTCACCTGCGACCCCTGTGTCTAGTGCCCAGTCTAAGAAACAACAGGCCAGAGCCCGAAACTGGTGCCAGGGGGTCCCTTGTGGCCCCTACATCTCGTGCCCAGTCTAACAAATAATAGGCCGGAACCTGAAACTGGTGCCAGGGGGTCCCTTGTGGCCCCTAAGTCTAGTGCCCAGTCTAAAAAATAATAGGCCGGAGCCTGAAACTGGTGCAAGGGGGTCACTTGTGACCCCTGTGTCTAGTGCCCAGTCTAAGAAACAACAGGTCGGGCCCAAAACTGGTGCCAGGGGGTCACCTGCGACCCCTGCGTCTAGAGCCCAGTTTAACAAACAACAGGACGGAGCCTGAAACTGGTGCCAGGAGGTCCCTTGAAAAAAAACCTACGTCAAGTGCCCAGTCTAAGAAACACCAGGCCGGTGTTTGTATATATTGGCGGGGGGTCACCGTAGGCCCCTACACATAGTGCCCAGTCTAACAAACAACAGGCCTGAGCAGGAAATTGGTGCCAGGGGGTCACATGCGATCCTGATCTCTAGTGCCCAATCTAACAAACAAAAGGCCGGAGCCTGAAACTGGTGCCAGGGGGTCCCTTTCGACCTCTACGTATAGTGCCCAGTCTAACTAACAACATGCCTGAGTACGAAACTGGTGCCAGGGGTTCATCTGCGACCCCTGTGTCTAGTGCGCAGTCTAAGAAACAGCAGGCTGGGGTATGGAACTGGTGCCAGGGGGTCACCGTAGGCCCCTACACATAGTGCCCAGTCTAACAAACAACCGGCCTGAGCAGGAAACTGGTGCCAGGGGGTCACATGCAAACCTGATCTCTAACAAACAAAAGGCCGGAGCCTGAAACTGGTGCCAGGGGGTCCCTTTCGACCTCTATGTATAGTGCCCAGTCTAACAAATAATAGGCCGGAGCCTGAAACTGGTGCAAGGGGGTCACCTGTGACCCCTGTGTCTAGTGCCCAGTCTAAGAAACAACAGGTCGGGCCCAAAACTGGTGCCAGGGGGTCACCTGCGACCCCTGCGTCTAGAGCCCAGTCTAACAAACAACAGGCCGGAGCCTGAAACTGGTGCCAGGAGGTCCCTTGCGACCCCTACGTCCAGTGCCCAGTCTAAGAAACAGCAGGCCGGTGTTTGGAACTGGTGCCAGGGGGTCACCTTAGGCCCCTACATCTAGTGCCCAGTCTAACAAACAACAGGCCTGAGCAGTAAATTGGTGCCATGTGTCACATGCGACCCTGATCTATAGTGCCCAATCTAACAAACAAAAGGCCGGAGCCTGAAACTGGTGCCAGGGGGTCCCTTTTGACCTCTACGTATAGTGCCCAGTCTAACTAACAACATGCCTGAGTACGAAACTGGGGCCAGGGGGTCACCTGCGGCCCCTATATCTAGTGCCCAGTCTAACAAACAACAGGCCGGAGCCTGAAACTGGTGCCAAGGGGTCACCTGTTACCCCTGCGTCTAAAGCCCAGTCTAACAAACAACAGGCCGAAGACTGAAACTGGTGCCAGGGGGTCCCTTGTGGTCCCTACGTCTAGTGCCCAGTCTAACAAATAATAGGCAGAAGCCTGAAACTGGTGCCAGGGGGTTACCTGCGACCCCTGTGTCTAGTGCCCAGTCTAAGAAACAACAGTCTAGAGCCCGAAACTGGTGCCAGGGGGTCCCTTGCGGCCCCTACATCTAGTGCCCAGTCTAACAAATAATAGGCCGGAACCTGAAACTGGTGCCAGGGGGTCCCTTGTGGCCCCTAAGTCTAGTGCCCAGTCTAACAAATAATAGGCCGGAGCCTGAAACTGGTGCAAGGGGGTCACCTGTGACCCCTGTGTCTAGTGCCCAGTCTAAGAAACAACAGGTCGGGCCCAAAACTGGTGCCAGGGGGTCACCTGCGACCCCTGCGTCTAGAGCCCAGTTTAACAAACAACAGGACGGAGCCTGAAACTGGTGCCAGGAGGTCCCTTGCGACCCCTACGTCAAGTGCTCAGTCTAAGAAACAGCAGGCCGGGGTTTGTATCTATTGGCTGGGGGTCACCGTAGGCCCCTACACATAGTGCCCAGTCTAACAAACAACCGGCCTGAGCAGGAAATTGGTGCCAGGGGGTCACATGCGACCCTGATCTCTAGTGCCCAATCTAACAAACAAAAGGCAGGAGCCTGAAACTGGTGCCAGGGGGTCCCTTTCGACCTCTACGTATAGTGCCCAGTCTAACTAACAACATGCCTGAGTACGAAACTGGTGCCAGGGGGTCAACTGCGACCCCTATGTCTAGTGCCCAGTCTAAAAAACAAAAGTCTGGAGACCGAAACTGGTGCCAGGGGGTGCCTTGTGGCCCCTACGTCTAGTGACCAGTCTAACAAATAATAGGCCGGAGCCTGAAACTGGTGCAAGGGGGTCACCTGCGACCCCTCTGTCTAGTGCCTAGTCTAACAAACAACAGGACGGAGCCTGAAACTGGTGCCATGGGTCCTTTGTGGCCCCTACGTCTAGCGCGCAGTCTAACAAATAATAGGCCGGAGCCTGAAACTGGTGCCAGGGGGTCACCTGTGACCCCTGTGTCTAGTGTCCAGTTTATGAAACAACAGGTCGGGCCCAAAACTGGTGCCAGGGGGTCACCTGCGACCCCTGCGTCTAGAGCCCAGTCTAACAAACAACAGGCCGGAGCCTGAAACTGGTGCCAGGAGGTCCCTTGCGACCCCTACGTCCAGTGCCCAGTCTAAGAAACAGCAGGCCGGGGTATGGAACTGGTGCCAGGGGGTCACCGTAGGCCCTACACATAGTGCCCAGTCTAACAAACAACCGGCCTGAGCAGGAAACTGGTGCCAGGGGGTCACATGCAAACCTGATCTCTAGTGCCGAATCTAACAAACAAAAGGACGGAGCCTGAAACTGGTGCAAGGGGGTCTCTTTCGACCTCTATGTATGGTGCCCAGTCTAACAAATAATAGGCCGGAGTCTGAAACTGGTGCAAGGGGGTCACCTGTGACCCCTGTGTCTAGTGCCCAGTCTAAGAAACAACAGGTCGGGCCCAAAACTGGTGCCAGGGGGTCACCTGCGACCCCTGCTTCTAGAGCCCAGTCTAACAAACAACAGGCTGGAGCCTGAAACTGGTGCCAGGAGGTCCCTTGCGACCCCTACGTCCAGTGCCCAGTCTAAGAAACAGCAGGCCGGGGTATGGAACTGGTGCCAGGGGGTCACCGTAGGCCCCTACACATAGTGCCCAGTCTAACAAACAACCGGCCTGAGCAGGAAACTGGTGCAAGGGGGTCACATGCAAACCTGATCTCTAACAAACAAAAGGCCGGAGCCTGAAACTGGTGCCAGGGGGTCCCTTTCGACCTCTATGTATAGTGCCCAGTCTAACAAATAATAGGCCGGAGCCTGAAACTGGTGCCAGGGGGTCACCTGTGACCCCTGTGTCTAGTTTCCAGTTTAAGAAACAACAGGTCGGGCCCAAAACTGGTGCCAGGGGGTCACCTGCGACCCCTGCGTCTAGAGCCTAGTCTAACAAACAACAGGCCGGAGCCTGAAACTGGTGCCAGGAGGTCCCTTGCGACCCCTACGTCCAGTGCCCAGTCTAAGAAACAGCAGGCCGGTGTTTGGAACTGGTGCCAGGGGGTCACCTTGGGCCCCTACATCTAGTGCCCAGTCTAACAAACAACAGGCCTGAGCAGTAAATTGGTGCCAGGGGTCACATGCGACCCTGATCTCTAGTGCCCAATCTAACAAACAAAAGGCCGGAGCCTGAAACTGGTGCCAGGGGGTCCCTTTTGACCTCTACGTATAGTGCCCAGTCTAACTAACAACATGCCTGAGTACGAAACTGGGGCAAGGGGGTCACCTGCGGCCCCTATATCTAGTGCCCAGTCTAACAAACAACAGGCCGGAGCCTGAAACTGGTGCCAAGGGGTCACCTGTTACCCCTGCGTCTAAAGCCCAGTCTAACAAACAACAGGCCTAAGACTGAAACTGGTGCCAGGGGGTCCCTTGTGGCCCCTACGTCTAGTGCCCAGTCTAACAAATAATAGGCAGAAGCCTGAAACTGGTGCCAGGGGTCACCTGCGACCCCTGTGTCTAGTGCCCAGTCTAAGAAACAACAGTCTAGAGCCCGAAACTGGTGCCAGGGGGTCCCTTGTGGCCCCTACATCTAGTGCCCAGTCTAACAAATAATAGGCCGGAACCTGAAACTGGTGCCAGGGGGTCCCTTGTGGCCCCTAAGTCTAGTGCCCAGTCTAACAAATAATAGGCCGGAGCCTGAAACTGGTGCAAGGGGGTCACCTGTGACCCCTGTGTCTAGTGCCCAGTCTAAGAAACAACAGGTCGGGCCCAAAACTGGTGCCAGGGGGTCACCTGCGACCCCTGCGTCTAGAGCCCAGTTTAACAAACAACAGGACGGAGCCTGAAACTGGTGCCAGGAGGTCCCTTGAAAAAACCCCTACGTCAAGTGCCCAGTCTAAGAAACACCAGGCCGGTGTTTGTATCTATTGGCGGGGGGCCACCGTAAGCCCCTACACATAGTGCCCAGTCTAACAAACAACAGGCCTGAGCAGGAAATTGGTGCCAGGGGGTCACATGCGACCCTGATCTCTAGTGCCCAATCTAACAAACAAAAGGCCAGAGCCTGAAACTGGTGCCAGGGGGTCCCTTTCGACCTCTACGTATAGTGCCCAGTCTAACTAACAACATGCCTGAGTACGAAACTGGTGCCAGGGGGTCACCTGCGACCCCTATGTCTAGTGCCCAGTCTAAAAAACAAAAGTCTGGAGACCGAAACTGGTGCCAGGGGGTCCCTTGTGGCCCCTACGTCTAGTGCCCAGTCTAACAAATAATAGGCCGGAGCCTGAAACTGGTGCAAGGGGGTCACCTGTGACCCCTGTGTCTAGTGCCTAGTCTAACAAACAACAGGACGGAGCCTGAAACTGGTGCCATGGGTCCTTTGTGGCCCCTACGTCTAGCGCGCAGTCTAACAAATAATAGGCCGGAGCCTGAAACTGGTGCCAGGGGGTCACCTGTGACCCCTGTGTCTAGTGCCCAGTATAAGAAACAACAGGTCGGGCCCAAAACTGGTGCCAGGGGGTCACCTGCGACCCCTGCTTCTAGAGCCCAGTCTAACAAACAACAGGCTGGAGCCTGAAACTGGTGCCAGGTGGTCCCTTGCGACCCCTACGTCCACTGCCCAGTCTAAGAAACAGCAGGCCGGGGTTTGGAACTGATGCCATTTAGTCCTTTGTGGCCCCTACAACTAGTGCCCAGTTTAACAAACAACAGGCCGGAGCCTGAAACTGGTTCAAAGGGGTCACCTATAACCCCTGTGTCTAAAGCCCAGTCTAACAAACAAAAGGCTGAAGCCTGAAACTGGTGCCAGGGGGTCCTTTGTGGCCCCTACGTCTAGTGCCCACTCTAACAAATAATAGGCCGGAGCCTGAAACTGGTGCCAGGGGGTCACCTGTGACCCCTGTGTCTAGTTTCCAGTTTAAGAAACAACAGGTCGGGCCCAAAACTGGTGCCAGGGGGTCACCTGCGACCCCTGCGTCTAGAGCCCAGTCTAACAAACAACAGGCCGGAGCCTGAAACTGGTGCCAGGAGGTCCCTTGCGACCCCTACGTCCAGTGCCCAGTCTAAGAAACAGCAGGCCAGGGGGAATGGAACTGGTGCCAGGGGGTCACCGTAGGCCCCTACACATAGTGCCCAGTCTATCAAACAACCGGCCTGAGCAGGAAACTGGTGCCAGGGGGTCACATGCAAACCTGATCTCTAACAAACAAAAGGCCGGAGCCTGAAACTGGTGCCAGGGGGTCCCTTTCAACCTCTATGTATAGTGCCCAGTCTAACAAATAATAGGCCGGAGCCTGAAACTGGTGCAAGGGGGTCACCTGTGACCCCTGTGTCTAGTGCCCAGTCTAAGAAACAACAGGTCGGGCCCAAAACTGGTGCCAGGGGGTCACCTGCGACCCCTGCGTCTAGAGCCCAGTCTAACAAACAACAGGCCGGAGCCTGAAACTAGTGCCAGGAGGTCCCTTGCGACCCCTACGTCCAGTGCCCAGTCTAAGAAACAGCAGGCCGGTGTTTGGAACTGGTGCCAGGGGGTCACCTTAGGCCCCTACATCTAGTGCCCAGTCTAACAAACAACAGGCCTGAGCAGTAATTTGGTGCCAGGGGTCACATGCGACCCTGATCTCTAGTGCCCAATCTAACAAACAAAAGGCCGGAGCCTGAAACTGGTGCCAGGGGGTCCCTTTTGACCTCTACGTATAGTGCCCAGTCTAACTAACAACATGCCTGAGTACGAAACTGGGGCCAGGGGGTCACCTGCGGCCCCTATATCTAGTGCCCAGTCTAACAAACAACAGGCCGGAGCCTTAAACTGGTGCCAAGGGGTCACCTGTTACCCTTGCGTCTAAAGCCCAGTCTAACAAACAACAGGCCGAAGACTGAAACTGGTTCCAGGGGGTCCCTTGTGGCCCCTACATCTAGTGCCCAGTCTAACAAATAATAGGCAGAAGCCTGAAACTGGTGCCAGGGGGTCACCTGCGACCCCTGTGTCTAGAGCCCAGTCTAAGAAACAACTGTCTAGAGCCCGAAACTGGTGCCAGGGGGTCCCTTGTGGCCCCTACATCTAGTGCCCAGTCTAACAAATAATAGGCCGGAACCTGAAACTGGTGCCAGGGGGTCCCTTGTGGCCCCTAAGTCTAGTGCCCAGTCTAACAAATAATAGGCCGGAGCCTGAAACTGGTGCAAGGGGGTCACCTGTGACCCCTGTGTCTAGTGCCCAGTCTAAGAAACAACAGGTCGGGCCCAAAACTTGTGCCAGGGGGTCACCTGCGACCCCTGCGTCTAGAGCCCAGTTTAACAAACAACAGGACGGAGCCTGAAACTGGTGCCAGGAAGTCCCTTGAAACCCCTACGTCAAGTGCCCAGTCTAAGAAACACCAGGCCGGTGTTTGTATCTATTGGCGGGGGGTCACCGTAGGCCCCTACACATAGTGCCCAGTCTAACAAACAACAGGCCTGAGCAGGACATTGGTGCCAGGGGGTCACATGCGACCCTGATCTCTAGTGCCCAATCTAACAAACAAAAGGCCGGAGCCTGAAACTGGTGCCAGGGTGTCCCTTTCGACCTCTACGTATAGTGCCCAGTCTAACTAACAACATGCCTGAGTACGAAACTGGTGCCAGGGGGTCACCTGCGACCCCTATGTCTAGTGCACAGTCTAAAAAACAAAAGTCTGGAGACCGAAACTGGTGCCAGGGGGTCCCTTGTGGCCCCTACATCTAGTGCCCAGTCTAACAAATAATAGGCCGGAGCCTGAAACTGGTGCAAGGGGGTCACCTGTGACCCCTGTGTCTAGTGCCTAGTCTAACAAACAACAGGACGGAGCCTGAAACTGGTGCCATGGGTCCTTTGTGGCCCCTACGTCTAGCGCGCAGTCTAACAAATAATAGGCCGGAGCCTGAAACTGGTGCCAGGGGGTCACCTGTGACCCCTGTGTCTAGTGCCCAGTATAAGAAACAACAGGTCGGGCCCAAAACTGGTGCCAGGGGGTCACCTGCGACCCCTGCTTCTAGAGCCCAGTCTAACAAACAACAGGCTGGAGCCTGAAACTGGTGCCAGGAGGTCCCTTGCGACCCCTACGTCCACTGCCCAGTCTAAGAAACAGCAGGCCGGGGTTTGGAACTGATGCCATTTGGTCCTTTGTGGCCCCTACAACTAGTGCCCAGTTTAACAAACAACAGGCCGGAGCCTGAAACTGGTTCAAAGGGGTCACCTGTTACCCCTGTGTCTAAAGCCCAGTCTAACAAACAAAAGGCTGAAGTCTGAAACTGGTTCCAGGGGGTCCTTTGTGGCCCCTACGTCTAGTGCCCACTCTAACAAATAATAGGCCGGAGCCTGAAACTGGTGCCAGCGGGTCACCTGTTACCCCTGTGTCTAGTGTCCAGTTTAAGAAACAACAGGCCGGGCCCAAAACTGATGCCAGGGGGTCACCTGCGACCCCTGCGTCTAGAGCCCAGTCTAACAAACAACAGGCCGGAGCCTGAAACTGGTGCCAGGAGGTCCCTTGCGACCCCTACGTCCAGTGCCCAGTCTAAGAAAAAGCAGGCCGGGGTATGGAACTGGTGCCAGGGGGTCACCGTAGGCCCCTACACATAGTGCCCAGTCTAACAAACAACCGGCCTGAGCAGTAAACTGGTGCCAGGGGGTCACATGCAAACCTGATCTCTAGTGCCCAATCTAACAAACAAAAGGCCGGAGCCTGAAACTGGTGCCAGGGGGTCTCTTTCGACCTCTATGTATAGTGCCCAATCTAACAAATAATAGGCCGGAGCCTAAAACTGGTGCAAGGGGGTCACCTGTGACCCCTGTGTCTAGTTCGCCAATCTAAGAAACAACAGGTCGGGCCCAAAACTGGTGCCAGGGGGTCAACTGCGACCCCTGCGTCTAGAGCCCAGTCTAACAAACAACAGGCCGGAGCCGGAAACTGGTGCCAGGAGGTCCCTTGCGACCCCTATGTCCAGTGCCCAGTCTAAGAAACAGCAGGCCGGTGTTTGGAACTGGTGCCAGGGGGTCACCTTAGGCCCCTACATCTAGTGCCCAGTCTAACAAACAACAGGCCTGAGCAGTAAATTGGTGCCAGGGGTCACATGCGACCCTGATCTCTAGTGCCCAATCTAACAAACAACAGGCCGGAGCCTGAAACTGGTGCCAGGAGGTCCCTTGCGACCCCTACGTCCAGTGCCCAGTCTAAGAAACAGCAGGCCAGGGGGAATGGAACTGGTGCCAGGGGGTCACCGTAGGCCCCTACACATAGTGCCCAGTCTATCAAACAACCGGCCTGAGCAGGAAACTGGTGCCAGGGGGTCACATGCAAACCTGATCTCTAACAAACAAAAGGCCGGAGCCTGAAACTGGTGCCAGGGGGTCCCTTTCAACCTCTATGTATAGTGCCCAGTCTAACAAATAATAGGCCGGAGCCTGAAACTGGTGCAAGGGGGTCACCTGTGACCCCTGTGTCTAGTGCCCAGTCTAAGAAACAACAGGTCGGGCCCAAAACTGGTGCCAGGGGGTCACCTGCGACCCCTGCGTCTAGAGCCCAGTCTAACAAACAACAGGCCGGAGCCTGAAACTAGTGCCAGGAGGTCCCTTGCGACCCCTACGTCCAGTGCCCAGTCTAAGAAACAGCAGGCCGGTGTTTGGAACTGGTGCCAGGGGGTCACCTTAGGCCCCTACATCTAGTGCCCAGTCTAACAAACAACAGGCCTGAGCAGTAATTTGGTGCCAGGGGTCACATGCGACCCTGATCTCTAGTGCCCAATCTAACAAACAAAAGGCCGGAGCCTGAAACTGGTGCCAGGGGGTCCCTTTTGACCTCTACGTATAGTGCCCAGTCTAACTAACAACATGCCTGAGTACGAAACTGGGGCCAGGGGGTCACCTGCGGCCCCTATATCTAGTGCCCAGTCTAACAAACAACAGGCCGGAGCCTTAAACTGGTGCCAAGGGGTCACCTGTTACCCTTGCGTCTAAAGCCCAGTCTAACAAACAACAGGCCGAAGACTGAAACTGGTTCCAGGGGGTCCCTTGTGGCCCCTACATCTAGTGCCCAGTCTAACAAATAATAGGCAGAAGCCTGAAACTGGTGCCAGGGGGTCACCTGCGACCCCTGTGTCTAGAGCCCAGTCTAAGAAACAACTGTCTAGAGCCCGAAACTGGTGCCAGGGGGTCCCTTGTGGCCCCTACATCTAGTGCCCAGTCTAACAAATAATAGGCCGGAACCTGAAACTGGTGCCAGGGGGTCCCTTGTGGCCCCTAAGTCTAGTGCCCAGTCTAACAAATAATAGGCCGGAGCCTGAAACTGGTGCAAGGGGGTCACCTGTGACCCCTGTGTCTAGTGCCCAGTCTAAGAAACAACAGGTCGGGCCCAAAACTTGTGCCAGGGGGTCACCTGCGACCCCTGCGTCTAGAGCCCAGTTTAACAAACAACAGGACGGAGCCTGAAACTGGTGCCAGGAAGTCCCTTGAAACCCCTACGTCAAGTGCCCAGTCTAAGAAACACCAGGCCGGTGTTTGTATCTATTGGCGGGGGGTCACCGTAGGCCCCTACACATAGTGCCCAGTCTAACAAACAACAGGCCTGAGCAGGACATTGGTGCCAGGGGGTCACATGCGACCCTGATCTCTAGTGCCCAATCTAACAAACAAAAGGCCGGAGCCTGAAACTGGTGCCAGGGGGTCCCTTTCGACCTCTACGTATAGTGCCCAGTCTAACTAACAACATGCCTGAGTACGAAACTGGTGCCAGGGGGTCACCTGCGACCCCTATGTCTAGTGCACAGTCTAAAAAACAAAAGTCTGGAGACCGAAACTGGTGCCAGGGGGTCCCTTGTGGCCCCTACATCTAGTGCCCAGTCTAACAAATAATAGGCCGGAGCCTGAAACTGGTGCAAGGGGGTCACCTGTGACCCCTGTGTCTAGTGCCTAGTCTAACAAACAACAGGACGGAGCCTGAAACTGGTGCCATGGGTCCTTTGTGGCCCCTACGTCTAGCGCGCAGTCTAACAAATAATAGGCCGGAGCCTGAAACTGGTGCCAGGGGGTCACCTGTGACCCCTGTGTCTAGTGCCCAGTATAAGAAACAACAGGTCGGGCCCAAAACTGGTGCCAGGGGGTCACCTGCGACCCCTGCTTCTAGAGCCCAGTCTAACAAACAACAGGCTGGAGCCTGAAACTGGTGCCAGGAGGTCCCTTGCGACCCCTACGTCCACTGCCCAGTCTAAGAAACAGCAGGCCGGGGTTTGGAACTGATGCCATTTGGTCCTTTGTGGCCCCTACAACTAGTGCCCAGTTTAACAAACAACAGGCCGGAGCCTGAAACTGGTTCAAAGGGGTCACCTGTTACCCCTGTGTCTAAAGCCCAGTCTAACAAACAAAAGGCTGAAGTCTGAAACTGGTTCCAGGGGGTCCTTTGTGGCCCCTACGTCTAGTGCCCACTCTAACAAATAATAGGCCGGAGCCTGAAACTGGTGCCAGCGGGTCACCTGTTACCCCTGTGTCTAGTGTCCAGTTTAAGAAACAACAGGCCGGGCCCAAAACTGATGCCAGGGGGTCACCTGCGACCCCTGCGTCTAGAGCCCAGTCTAACAAACAACAGGCCGGAGCCTGAAACTGGTGCCAGGAGGTCCCTTGCGACCCCTACGTCCAGTGCCCAGTCTAAGAAAAAGCAGGCCGGGGTATGGAACTGGTGCCAGGGGGTCACCGTAGGCCCCTACACATAGTGCCCAGTCTAACAAACAACCGGCCTGAGCAGTAAACTGGTGCCAGGGGGTCACATGCAAACCTGATCTCTAGTGCCCAATCTAACAAACAAAAGGCCGGAGCCTGAAACTGGTGCCAGGGGGTCTCTTTCGACCTCTATGTATAGTGCCCAATCTAACAAATAATAGGCCGGAGCCTAAAACTGGTGCAAGGGGGTCACCTGTTACCCCTGTGTCTAGTTCGCCAATCTAAGAAACAACAGGTCGGGCCCAAAACTGGTGCCAGGGGGTCAACTGCGACCCCTGCGTCTAGAGCCCAGTCTAACAAACAACAGGCCGGAGCCGGAAACTGGTGCCAGGAGGTCCCTTGCGACCCCTATGTCCAGTGCCCAGTCTAAGAAACAGCAGGCCGGTGTTTGGAACTGGTGCCAGGGGGTCACCTTAGGCCCCTACATCTAGTGCCCAGTCTAACAAACAACAGGCCTGAGCAGTAAATTGGTGCCAGGGGTCACATGCGACCCTGATCTCTAGTGCCCAATCTAACAAACAAAAGGCCGGAGCCTGAAACTGGTGCCAGGGGGTCCCTTTTGACCTCTACGTATAGTGCCCAGTCTAACTAACAACATGCCTGAGTACGAAACTGGGGCCAGGGGGTCACCTGCGGCCCCTATATCTAGTGCCCAGTCTAACAAACAACAGGCCGGAGCATGAAACTGGTGCCAAGGGGTCACCTGTTACCCCTGCGTCTAAAGCCCAGTCTAACAAACAACAGGCCGAAGACTGAAACTGGTGCCAGGGGGTCCCTTGTGGCCCCTACGTCTAGTGCCCAGTCTAACAAATAATAGGCAGAAGCCTGAAACTGGTGCCAGGGGGTCACCTACGACCCCTGTGTCTAGTGCCCAGTCTAAGAAACAACAGGCCAGAGCCCGAAACTGGTGCCAGGGGGTCCCTTGTGGCCCCTACATCTAGTGCCCAGTCTAACAAATAATAGGCCGGAACCTGAAACTGGTGCCAGGGGGTCCCTTGTGGCCCCTAAGTCTAGTGCCCAGTCTAACAAATAATAGGCCGGAGCCTGAAACTGGTGCAAGGGGGTCACCTGTGACCCCTGTGTCTAGTGCCCAGTCTAAGAAACAACAGGTCGGGCCCAAAACTGGTGCCAGGGGGTCACCTGCGACCCCTGCGTCTAGAGCCCAGTTTAACAAACAACAGGACGGAGCCTGAAACTGGTGCCAGGAGGTCCCTTGAAAAAACCCCTACGTCAAGTGCCCAGTCTAAGAAACACCAGGCCGGTGTTTGTATCTATTGGCGGGGGGCCACCGTAGGCCCCTACACATAGTGCCCAGTCTAACAAACAACAGGCCTGAGCAGGAAATTGGTGCCAGGGGGTCACATGCGACCCTGATCTCTAGTGCCCAATCTAACAAACAAAAGGCCGGAGCCTGAAACTGGTGCCAGGGGGTCCCTTTCGACCTCTACGTATAGTGCCCAGTCTAACTAACAACATGCCTGAGTACGAAACTGGTGCCAGGGGGTCACCTGCGACCCCTATGTCTAGTGCCCAGTCTAAAAAACAAAAGTCTGGAGACCGAAACTGGTGCCAGGGGGTCCCTTGTGGCCCCTACGTCTAGTGCCCAGTCTAACAAATAATAGGCCGGAGCCTGAAACTGGTGCAAGGGGGTCACCTGTGGCCCCTGTGTCTAGTGCCTAGTCTAACAAACAACAGGACGGAGCCTGAAACTGGTGCCATGGGTCCTTTGTGGCCCCTACGTCTAGCGCGCAGTCTAACAAATAATAGGCCGGAGCCTGAAACTGGTGCCAGGGGGTCACCTGTGACCCCTGTGTCTAGTTTCCAGTTTAAGAAACAACAGGTCGGGCCCAAAACTGGTGCCAGGGGGTCACCTGCGACCCCTGCGTCTAAAGCCCAATCTAACAAACAACAGGCCGGAGCCTGAAACTGGTGCCAGGAGGTCCCTTGCGACCCCTACGTCCAGTGCCCAGTCTAAGAAACAGCAGGCCAGGGGGAATGGAACTGGTGCCAGGGGGTCACCGTAGGCCCCTACACATAGTGCCCAGTCTAACAAACAACCGGCCTGAGCAGGAAACTGGTGCCAGGGGGTCACATGCAAACCTGATCTCTAACAAACAAAAGGCCGGAGCCTGAAACTGGTGCCAGGGGGTCCCTTTCGACCTCTATGTATAGTGCCCAGTCTAACAAATAATAGGCCGGAGCCTGAAACTGGTGCAAGGGGGTCACCTGTGACCCCTGTGTCTAGTGCCCAGTCTAAGAAACAACAGGTCGGGCCCAAAACTGGTGCCAGGGGGTCACCTGCGACCCCTGCGTCTAGAGCCCAGTCTAACAAACAACAGGCCGGAGCCTGAAACTGGTGCCAGGAGGTCCCTTGCGACCCCTACGTCCAGTGCCCAGTCTAAGAAACAGCAGGCCGGTGTTTGGAACTGGTGCCAGGGGGTCACCTTAGGCCCCTACATCTAGTGCCCAGTCTAACAAACAACAGGCCTGAGCAGTAAATTGGTGCCAGGGGTCACATGCGACCCTGATCTCTAGTGCCCAATCTAACAAACAAAAGGCCGGAGCCTGAAACTGGTGCCAGGGGGTCCCTTTTGACCTCTACGTATAGTGCCCAGTCTAACTAACAACATGCCTGAGTACGAAACTGGGGCCAGGGGGTCACCTGCGGCCCCTTTATCTAGTGCCCAGTCTAACAAACAACAGGCCGGAGCCTGAAACTGGTTCCATGGGGTCCCTTGTGGCCCCTACGTCTAGTGCCCAGTCTAACAAATAATAGGCAGAAGCCTGAAACTGGTGCCAGGGGGTCACCTGCGACCCCTGTGTCTAGAGCCCAGTCTAAGAAACAACTGTCTAGAGCCCGAAACTGGTGCCAGGGGGTCCCTTGTGGCCCCTACATCTAGTGCCCAGTCTAACAAATAATAGGCCGGAACCTGAAACTGGTGCCAGGGGGTCCCTTGTGGCCCCTAAGTCTAGTGCCCAGTCTAACAAATAATAGGCCGGAGCCTGAAACTGGTGCAAGTGGGTCACCTGTGACCCCTGTGTCTAGTGCCCAGTCTAAGAAACAACAGGTCGGGCCCAAAACTTGTGCCAGGGGGTCACCTGCGACCCCTGCGTCTAGAGCCCAGTTTAACAAACAACAGTCTAGAGCCCGAAACTGGTGCCAGGGGGTCCCTTGTGGCCCCTAAGTCTAGTGCCCAGTCTAACAAATAATAGGACGGAGCCTGAAACTGGTGCCAGGAGGTCCCTTGAAACCCCTAGGTCAAGTGCCCAGTCTAAGAAACACCAGGCCGGTGTTTGTATCTATTGGCGGGGGGTCACCGTAGGCCCCTACACATAGTGCCCAGTCTAACAAACAACAGGCCGGAGCCTGAAACTGGTTCAAAGGGGTCACCTGTTACCCCTGTGTCTAAAGCCCAGTCTAACAAACAAAAGGCTGAAGTCTGAAACTGGTGCCAGGGGGTCCTTTGTGGCCCCTACGTCTAGTGCCCACTCTAACAAATAATAGGCCGGAGCCTGAAACTGGTGCCAGGGGGTCACCTGTGACCCCTGTGTCTAGTGTCCAGTTTAAGAAACAACAGGTCGGGCCCAAAACTGGTGCCAGGGGGTCACCTGCGACCCCTGCGTCTAGAGCCCAGTCTAACAAACAACAGGCCGGAGCCTGAAACTGGTGCCAGGAGGTCCCTTGCGACCCCTACGTCCAGTGCCCAGTCTAAGAAACAGCAGGCCGGGGTATGGAACTAGTGCCAGGGGGTCACCGTAGGCCCTACACATAGTGCCCAGTCTAACAAACAACCGGCCTGAGCAGGAAACTGGTGCCAGGGGGTCACATGCAGACCTGATCTCTAGTGCCCAATCTAACAAACAAAAGGCCGGAGCCTGAAACTGGTGCCAGGGGGTCTCTTTCGACCTTTATGTATAGTGCCCAGTCTAACAAATAATAGGCCGGAGTCTGAAACTGGTGCAAGGGGGTCACCTGTGACCCCTGTGTCTAGTGCCCAGTCTAAGAAACAACAGGTCGGGCCCAAAACTGGTGCCAGGGGGTCACCTGCGACCCCTGCGTCTAGAGCCCAGTCTAACAAACAACAGGCCGGAGCCGGAAACTGGTGCCAGGAGGTCCCTTGCGACCCCTACGTCCAGTGCCCAGTCTAAGAAACAGCAGGCCGGGGTATGGAACTGGTGCCAGGGGGTCACCGTAGGCCCCTACACATAGTGCCCAGTCTAACAAACAACCGGCCTGAGCAGGAAACTGGTGCCAGGGGGTCACATGCAAACCTGATCTCTAACAAACAAAAGGCCGGAGCCTGAAACTGGTGCCAGGGGGTCCCTTTCGACCTCTATGTATAGTGCCCAGTCTAACAAATAATAGGCCGGAGCCTGAAACTGGTGCAAGGGGGTCACCTGTGACCCCTGTGTCTAGTGCCCAGTCTAAGAAACAACAGGTCGGGCCCAAAACTGGTGCCAGGGGGTCACCTGCGACCCCTGCGTCTAGAGCCCAGTCTAACAAACAACAGGCCGGAGCCTGAAACTGGTGCCAGGAGGTCCCTTGCGACCCCTACGTCCAGTGCCCAGTCTAAGAAACAGCAGGCCGGGGTATGGAACTGGTGCCAGGGGGTCACCGTAGGCCCCTACACATAGTGCCCAGTCTAACAAACAACCGGCCTGAGCAGGAAACTGGTGCCAGGGGGTCACATGCAAACCTGATCTCTAACAAACAAAAGGCCGGAGCCTGAAACTGGTGCCAGGGGGTCCCTTTCGACCTCTATGTATAGTGCCCAGTCTAACAAATAATAGGCTGGAGCCTGAAACTGGTGCAAGGGGGTCACCTGTGACCCCTGTGTCTAGTGCCCAGCCTAAGAAACAACAGGTCGGGCCCAAAACTGGTGCCAGGGGGTCACCTGTGACCCCTGCGTCTAGAGCCCAGTCTAACAAACAACAGGCCGGAGCCTGAAACTGGTGCCAGGAGGTACCTTGCGACCCCTACGTCCAGTGCCCAGTCTAAGAAACAGCAGGCCGGTGTTTGGAACTGGTGCCAGGGGGTCACCTTAGGCCCCTACATCTAGTGCCCAGTCTAACAAACAACAGGCCTGAGCAGTAAATTGGTGCCAGGGGTCACATGCGACCCTGATCTCTAGTGCCCAATCTAACAAACAAAAGGCCGGAGCCTGAAACTGGTGCCAGGGGGTCCCTTTTGACCTCTACGTATAGTGCCCAGTCTAACTAACAACATGCCTGAGTACGAAACTGGTGCCAGGGGGTCACCTGCGGCCCCTATATCTAGTGCCCAGTCTAACAAACAACATGCCGGAGCCTTAAACTGGTGCCAAGGGGTCACCTGTTACCCCTGCGTCTAAAGCCCAGTCTAACAAACAACAGGCCGAAGACTGAAACTGGTGCAAGGGGGTCCCTTGTGGCCCCTACGTCTAGTGCCCAGTCTAACAAATAATAGGCAGAAGCCTGAAACTGGTGCCAGGGGGTCACCTGCGACCCCTGTGTCTAGTGCCCAGTCTAAGAAACAACAGGCCAGAGCCCGAAACTGGTGCCAGGGGGTCCCTTGTGGCCCCTACATCTAGTGCCCAGTCTAACAAATAATAGGCCGGAACCTGAAACTGGTGCCAGGGGGTGCCTTGTGGCCCCTAAGTCTAGTGCCCAGTCTAATAAATAATAGGCCGGAGCCTGAAACTGGTGCAAGGGGGTCACCTGTGACCCCTGTGTCTAGTGCCCAGTCTAAGAAACAACAGGTCGGGCCCAAAACTGGTGCCAGGGGGTCACCTGCGACCCCTGCGTCTAGAGCCCAGTTTAACAAACAACAGGACGGAGCCTGAAACTGGTGCCAGGAGGTCCCTTGAAAAAAAACCTACGTCAAGTGCCCAGTCTAAGAAACACCAGGCCGGTGTTTGTATATATTGGCGGGGGGTCACCGTAGGCCCCTACACATAGTGCCCAGTCTAACAAACAACAGGCCTGAGCAGGAAATTGGTGCCAGGGGGTCACATGCGACCCTGATCTCTAGTGCCCAATCTAACAAACAAAAGGCCGGAGCCTGAAACTGGTGCCAGGGGGTCCCTTTCGACCTCTACGTATAGTGCCCAGTCTAACTAACAACATGCCTGAGTACGAAACTGGTGCCAGGGGGTCACCTGCGACCCCTATGTCTAGTGCCCAGTCTAAAAAATAAAAGTCTGGAGACCGAAACTGGTGCCAGGGGGTCCCTTGTGGCCCCTACGTCTAGTGCCCAGTCTAACAAATAATAGGCCGGAGCCTGAAACTGGTGCAAGGGGGTCACCTGTGACCCCTGTGTCTAGTGCCTAGTCTAACAAACAACAGGACGGAGCCTGAAACTGGTGCCATGGGTCCTTTGTGGCCCCTACGTCTAGCGCGCAGTCTAACAAATAATAGGCCGGAGCCTGAAACTGGTACCAGGGGGTCACCTGTGACCCCTGTGTCTAGTGCCCAGTATAAGAAACAACAGGTCGGGCCCAAAACTGATGCCATTTGGTCCTTTGTGGCCCCTACAACTAGTGCCCAGTTTAACAAACAACAGGCCGGAGCCTGCAACTGGTTCAAAGGGGTCACCTATTACCCCTGTGTCTAAAGCCCAGTCTAACAAACAAAAGGCTGAAGCCTGAAACTGGTGCCAGGGGTCCTTTGTGGCCCCTACGTCTAGTGCCCACTCTAACAAATAATAGGCCGGAGCCTGAAACTGGTGCCAGGGGGTCACCTGTGACCCCTGTGTCTAGTTTCCAGTTTAAGAAACAACAGGTCGGGCCCAAAACTGGTGCAGGGGGTCACCTGCGACCCCTGCGTCTAGAGCCCAGTCTAACAAACAACAGGCCGGAGCCTGAAACTGGTGCCAGGAGGTCCCTTGCGACCCCTACGTCCAGTGCCCAGTCTAAGAAACAGCAGGCCGGGGTATGGAACTGGTGCCAGGGGGTCACCGTAGGCCCCTACACATAGTGCCCAGTCTAACAAACAACCGGCCTGAGCAGGAAACTGGTGCCAGGGGGTCACATGCAAACCTGATCTCTAACAAACAAAAGGCCGGAGCCTGAAACTGGTGCCAGGGGGTCCCTTTCGACCTCTATGTATAGTGCCCAGTCTAACAAATAATAGGCCGGAGCCTGAAACTGGTGCAAGGGGGTCACCTGTGACCCCTGTGTCTAGTGCCCAGTCTAAGAAACAACAGGTCGGGCCCAAAACTGGTGCCAGGGGGTCACCTGCGACCCCTGCGTCTAGAGCCCAGTCTAACAAACAACAGGCCGGAGCCTGAAACTGGTGCCAGGAGGTCCCTTGCGACCCCTACGTCCAGTGCCCAGTCTAAGAAACAGCAGGCCGGGGTATGGAACTGGTGCCAGGGGGTCACCGTAGGCCCCTACACATAGTGCCCAGTCTAACAAACAACCGGCCTGAGCAGGAAACTGGTGCCAGGGGGTCACATGCAAACCTGATCTCTAACAAACAAAAGGCCGGAGCCTGAAACTGGTGCCAGGGGGTCCCTTTCGACCTCTATGTATAGTGCCCAGTCTAACAAATAATAGGCCGGAGCCTGAAACTGGTGCAAGGGGGTCACCTGTGACCCCTGTGTCTAGTGCCCAGTCTAAGAAACAACAGGTCGGGCCCAAAACTGGTGCCAGGGGGTCACCTGCGACCCCTGCGTCTAGAGCCCAGTCTAACAAACAACAGGCCGGAGCCTGAAACTGGTGCCAGGAGGTACCTTGCGACCCCTACGTCCAGTGCCCAGTCTAAGAAACAGCAGGCAGGTGTTTGGAACTGGTGCCAGCGGGTCACCTTAGGCCCCTACATCTAGTGCCCAGTCTAACAAACAACAGGCCTGAGCAGTAAATTGGTGCCAGGGGTCACATGCGACCCTGATCTCTAGTGCCCAATCTAACCAACAAAAGGTCGGAGCCTGAAACTGGTGCCAGGGGGTCCCTTTTGACCTCTACGTATAGTGCCCAGTCTAACTAACAACATGCCTGAGTACGAAACTGGTGCCAGGGGGTCACCTGCGGCCCCTATATCTAGTGCCCAGTCTAACAAACAACAGGCCGGAGCCTGAAACTGGTGCCAAGGGGTCACCTGTTACCCCTGCGTCTAAAGCCCAGTCTAACAAACAACAGGCCGAAGACTGAAACTGGTGCCAGGGGGTCCCTTGTGGCCCCTACGTCTAGTGCCCAGTCTAACAAATAATAGGCAGAAGCCTGAAACTGGTGGCAGGGGGGTCACCTGCGACCCCTGTGTCTAGTGCCCAGTCTAAGAAACAACAGGCCAGAGCCCGAAACTGGTGCCAGGGGGTCCCTTGTGGCCCCTACATCTAGTGCCCAGTCTAACAAATAATAGGCCGGAGCCTGAAACTGGTGCCAGGGGGTCCCTTGTGGCCCCTAAGTCTAGTGCCCAGTCTAACAAATAATAGGCCGGAGCCTGAAACTGGTGCAAGGGGGTCACCTGTGACCCCTGTGTCTAGTGCCCAGTCTAAGAAACAACAGGTCGGGCCCAAAACTGGTGCCAGGGGGTCACCTGCGACCCCTGCGTCTAGAGCCCAGTTTAACAAACAACAGGACGGAGCCTGAAACTGGTGCCAGGAGGTCCCTTGAAACCCCTACGTCAAGTGCCCAGTCTAAGAAACACCAGGCCGGTGTTTGTATCTATTGGCGGGGGGTCACCGTAGGCCCCTACACATAGTGCCCAGTCTAACAAACAACAGGCCTGAGCAGGAAATTGGTGCCAGGGGGTCACATGCGACCCTGATCTCTAGTGCCCAATCTAACAAACAAAAGGCCGGAGCCTGAAACTGGTGCCAGGGGGTCCTTTTCGACCTCTACGTATAGTGCCCAGTCTAACTAACAACATGCCTGAGTACGAAACTGGTGCCAGGGGGTCACCTGAGACCCCTATGTCTAGTGCCCAGTCTAAAAAACAAAAGTCTGGAGACCGAAACTGGTGCCAGGGGGTCCCTTGTGGCCCCTACGTCTAGTGCCCAGTCTAACAAATAATAGGCCGGAGCCTGAAACTGGTGCAAGGGGGTCACCTGTGACCCCTGTGTCTAGTGCCTAGTCTAACAAACAACAGGACGGAGCCTGAAACTGGTGCCATGGGTCCTTTGTAGCCCCTACGTCTAGCGCGCAGTCTAACAAATAATAGGCCGGAGCCTGAAACTGGTGCCAGGGGGTCACCTGTGACCCCTGTGTCTAGTGCCCAGTATAAGAAACAACAGGTCGGGCCCAAAACTGGTGCCAGGGGGTCACCTGCGACCCCTGCTTCTAGAGCCCAGTCTAACAAACAACAGGCTGGAGCCTGAAACTGGTGCTAGGAGGTCCCTTGCGACCCCTACGTCCACTGCCCAGTCTAAGAAACATCAGGCCGGGGTTTGGAACTGATGCCATTTGGTCCTTTGTGGCCCCTACAACTAGTGCCCAGTTTAACAAACAAAAGGCCGGAGCCTGAAACTGGTTCAAAGGGGTCACCTGTTACCCCTGTGTCTAAAGCCCAGTCTAACAAACAAAAGGCTGAAGTCTGAAACTGGTGCCAGGGGGTCCTTTGTGGCCCCTACGTCTAGTGACCACTCTAACAAATAATAGGCCGGAGCCTGAAACTGGTGCCAGGGGGTCACCTGTGACCCCTGTGTCTAGTGTCCAGTTTAAGAAACAACAGGTCGGGCCCAAAACTGGTGCCAGGGGGTCACCTGCGACCCCTGCGTCTAGAGCCCAGTCTAACAAACAACAGGCCGGAGCCTGAAACTGGTGCCAGGAGGTACCTTGCGACCCCTACGTCCAGTGCCCAGTCTAAGAAACAGCAGGCCGGTGTTTGGAACTGGTGCCAGGGGGTCACCTTAGGCCCCTACATCTAGTGCCCAGTCTAACAAACAACAGGCCTGAGCAGTAAATTGGTGCCAGGGGTCACATGCGACCCTGATCTCTAGTGCCCAATCTAACAAACAAAAGGCCGGAGCCTGAAACTGGTGCCAGGGGGTCCCTTTTGACCTCTACGTATAGTGCCCAGTCTAACTAACAACATGCCTGAGTACGAAACTGGTGCCAGGGGGTCACCTGCGGCCCCTATATCTAGTGCCCAGTCTAACAAACAACAGGCCGGAGCCTGAAACTGGTGCCAAGGGGTCACCTGTTACCCCTGCGTCTAAAGCCCAGTCTAACAAACAACAGGCCGAAGACTGAAACTGGTGCCAGGGGGTCCCTTGTGGCCCCTACGTCTAGTGCCCAGTCTAACAAATAATAGGCAGAAGCCTGAAACTGGTGCCAGGGGGTCACCTGCGACACCTGTGTCTAATGCCCAGTCTAAGAAACAACAGGCTAGAGCCCGAAACTGGTGCCAGGGGGTCCCTTGTGGCCCCTACATCTAGTGCCCAGTCTAACAAATAATAGGCCGGAGCCTGAAACTGGTGCCAGGGGGTCCCTTGTGGCCCCTAAGTCTAGTGCCCAGTCTAACAAATAATAGGCCGGAGCCTGAAACTGGTGCAAGGGGGTCACCTGTGACCCCTGTGTCTAGTGCCCAGTCTAAGAAACAACAGGTCGGGCCCAAAACTGGTGCCAGGGGGTCACCTGCGACCCCTGCGTCTAGAGCCCAGTTTAACAAACAACAGGACGGAGCCTGAAACTGGTGCCAGGAGGTCCCTTGAAACCCCTACGTCAAGTGCCCAGTCTAAGAAACACCAGCCCGGTGTTTGTATCTATTGGCGGGGGGTCACCGTAGGCCCCTACACATAGTGCCCAGTCTAACAAACAACAGGCCTGAGCAGGAAATTGGTGCCAGGGGGTCACATGCGACCCTGATCTCTAGTGCCCAATCTAACAAACAAAAGGCCGGAGCCTGAAACTGGTGCCAGGGGGTCCTTTTCGACCTCTACGTATAGTGCCCAGTCTAACTAACAACATGCCTGAGTACGAAACTGGTGCCAGGGGGTCACCTGCGACCCCTATGTCTAGTGCCCAGTCTAAAAAACAAAAGTCTGGAGACCGAAACTGGTGCCATGGGTCCTTTGTAGCCCCTACGTCTAGCGCGCAGTCTAACAAATAATAGGCCGGAGCCTGAAACTGGTGCCAGGGGGTCTCCTGTGACCCCTGTGTCTAGTGCCCAGTATAAGAAACAACAGGTCGGGCCCAAAACTGGTGCCAGGGGGTCACCTGCGACCCCTGCTTCTAGAGCCCAGTCTAACAAACAACAGGCTGGAGCCTGAAACTGGTGCCAGGAGGTCCCTTGCGACCCCTACGTCCACTGCCCAGTCTAAGAAACAGCAGGCCGGGGTTTGGAACTGATGCCATTTGGTCCTTTGTGGCCCCTACAACTAGTGCCCAGTTTAACAAACAACAGGCCGGAGCCTGAAACTGGTTCAAAGGGGTCACCTGTTACCCCTGTGTCTAAAGCTCAGTCTAACAAACAAAAGGCTGAAGTCTGAAACTGGTGCCAGGGGGTCCTTTGTGGCCCCTACGTCTAGTGACCACTCTAACAAATAATAGGCCGGAGCCTGAAACTGGTGCCAGGGGGTCACCTGTGACCCCTGTGTCTAGTGTCCAGTTTAAGAAACAACAGGTCGGGCCCAAAACTGGTGCCAGGGGGTCACCTGCGACCCCTGCGTCTAGAGCCCAGTCTAACAAACAACAGGCCTGAGCCTGAAACTGGTGCCAGGAGGTCCCTTGCGACCCCTACGTCCAGTGCCCAGTCTAAGAAACAGCAGGCCGGGGTATGGAACTGGTGCCAGGGGGTCACCGTAGGCCCTACACATAGTGCCCAGTCTAACAAACAACCGGCCTGAGCAGGAAACTGGTGCCAGGGGGTCACATGCAAACCTGATCTCTAGTGCCCAATCTAACAAACAAAAGGCCGGAGCCTGAAACTGGTGCCAGGGGGTCTCTTTCGACCTCTATGTATAGTGCCCAGTCTAACAAATAATAGGCCGGAGTCTGAAACTGGTGCAAGGGGGTCACCTGTGACCCCTGTGTCTAGTGCCCAGTCTAAGAAACAACAGGTCGGGCCCAAAACTGGTGCCAGGGGGTCACCTGCGACCCCTGCGTCTAGAGCCCAGTCTAACAAACAACAGGCCGGAGCCGGAAACTGGTGCCAGGAGGTCCCTTGCGACCCCTACGTCCAGTGCCCAGTCTAAGAAACAGCAGGCCGGTGTTTGGAACTGGTGCCAGGGGGTCACCTTAGGCCCCTACATCTAGTGCCCAGTCTAACAAACAACAGGCCTGAGCAGTAAATTGGTGCCAGGGGTCACATGCGACCCTGATCTCTAGTGCCCAATCTAACAAACAAAAGGCCGGAGCCTGAAACTGGTGCCAGGGGGTCCCTTTTGACCTCTACGTATAGTGCCCAGTCTAACTAACAACATGCCTGAGTACGAAACTGGTGCCAGGGGGTCACCTGCGGCCCCTATATCTAGTGCCCAGTCTAACAAACAACATGCCGGAGCCTTAAACTGGTGCCAAGGGGTCACCTGTTACCCCTGCGTCTAAAGCCCAGTCTAACAAACAACAGGCCGAAGACTGAAACTGGTGCCAGGGGGTCCCTTGTGGCCCCTACGTCTAGTGCCCAGTCTAACACATAATAGGCAGAAGCCTGAAACTGGTGCCAGGGGGTCACCTGCGACCCCTGTGTCTAGTGCCCAGTCTAAGAAACAACAGGCCAGAGCCCGAAACTGGTGCCAGGGGGTCCCTTGTGGCCCCTACATCTAGTGCCCAGTCTAACAAATAATAGGCCGGAACCTGAAACTGGTGCCAGGGGGTCCCTTGTGGCCCCTAAGTCTAGTGCCCAGTCTAATAAATAATATGCCGGAGCCTGAAACTGGTGCAAGGGGGTCACCTGTGACCCCTGTGTCTAGTGCCCAGTCTAAGAAACAACAGGTCGGGCCCAAAACTGGTGCCAGGGGGTCACCTGCGACCCCTGCGTCTAGAGCCCAGTTTAACAAACAACAGGACGGAGCCTGAAACTGGTGCCAGGAGGTCCCTTGAAAAAACCCCTACGTCAAGTGCCCAGTCTAAGAAACACCAGGCCGGTGTTTGTATATATTGGCGGGGGGTCACCGTAGGCCCCTACACATAGTGCCCAGTCTAACAAACAACAGGCCTGAGCAGGAAATTGGTGCCAGGGGGTCACATGCGATCCTGATCTCTAATGCCCAATCTAACAAACAAAAGGCCGAAGCCTGAAACTGGTGCCAGGGGGTCCCTTTCGACCTCTACGTATAGTGCCCAGTCTAACTAACAACATGCCTGAGTACGAAACTGGTGCCAGGGGGTCACCTGCGACCCCTATGTCTAGTGCCCAGTCTAAAAAACAAAAGTCTGGAGACCGAAACTGGTGCCAGGGGGTCCCTTGTGGCCCCTACGTCTAGTGCCCAGTCTAACAAATAATAGGCCGGAGCCTGAAACTGGTGCAAGGGGGTCACCTGTGACCCCTGTGTCTAGTGCCTAGTCTAACAAACAACAGGACGGAGCCTGAAACTGGTGCCATGGGTCCTTTGTGGCCCCTACGTCTAGCGCGCAGTCTAACAAATAATAGGCCGGAGCCTGAAACTGGTGCCAGGGGGTCACCTGTGACCCCTGTGTCTAGTGCCCAGTATAAGAAACAACAGGTCGGGCCCAAAACTGGTGCCAGGGGGTCACCTGCGACCCCTGCTTCTAGAGCCCAGTCTAACAAACAACAGGCTGGAGCCTGAAACTGGTGCCAGGAGGTCCGTTGCGACCCCTACGTCCACTGCCCAGTCTAAGAAACAGCAGGCCGGGGTTTGGAACTGATGCCACTTGGTCCTTTGTGGCCCCTACAACTAGTGCCCAGTTTAACAAACAACAGGCCGGAGCCTGAAACTGGTTCAAAGGGGTCACCTATTACCCCTGTGTCTAAAGCCCAGTCTAACAAACAAAAGGCTGAAGCCTGAAACTGGTGCCAGGGGTCCTTTGTGGCCCCTACGTCTAGTGCCCACTCTAACAAATAATAGGCCGGAGACTGAAACTGGTGCCAGGGGGTCACCTGTGACCCCTGTGCCTAGTTTCCAGTTTAAGAAACAACAGGTCGGGCCCAAAACTGGTGCCAGGGGGTCACCTGCGACCCCTGCGTCTAGAGCCCAGTCTAACAAACAACAGGCCGGAGCCTGAAACTGGTGCCAGGAGGTCCCTTGCGACCCCTACGTCCAGTGCCCAGTCTAAGAAACAGCAGGCCGGGGTATGGAACTGGTGCCAGTGGGTCACCGTAGGCCCCTACACATAGTGCCCAGTCTAACAAACAACCGGCCTGAGCAGGAAACTGGTGCCAGGGGGTCACATGCAAACCTGATCTCTAACAAACAAAAGGCCGGAGCCTGAAACTGGTGCCAGGGGGTCCCTTTCGACCTCTATGTATAGTGCCCAGTCTAACAAATAATAGGCCGGAGCCTGAAACTGGTGCAAGGGGGTCACCTGTGACCCCTGTGTCTAGTGCCCAGTCTAAGAAACAACAGGTCGGGCCCAAAACTTGTGCCAGGGGGTCACCTGCGACCCCTGCGTCTAGAGCCCAGTCTAACAAACAACAGGCCGGAGCCTGAAACTGGTGCCAGGAGGTCCCTTGCGACCCCTACGTCCAGTGCCCAGTCTAAGAAACAGCAGGCCGGTGTTTGGAACTGGTGCCAGGGGGTCACCTTAGGCCCCTACATCTAGTGCCCAGTCTAACAAACAACAGGCCTGAGCAGTAAATTGGTGCCATGGGTCACATGCGACCCTGATCTCTAGTGCCCAATCTAACAAACAAAAGGCCGGAGCCTGAAACTGGTGCCAGGGGGTCCCTTTTGACCTCTACGTATAGTGCCCAGTCTAACTAACAACATGCCTGAGTACGAAACTGGGGCCAGGGGGTCACCTGCGGCCCCTATATCTAGTGCCCAGTCTAACAAACAACAGGCCGGAGCCTGAAACTGGTGCCAAGGGGTCACCTGTTACCCCTGCGTCTAAAGCCCAGTCTAACAAACAACAGGCCGAAGACTGAAACTGGTGCCAGGGGGTCCCTTGTGGCCCCTACGTCTAGTGCCCAGTCTAACAAATAATAGGCAGAAGCCTGAAACTGGTGCCAGGGGGTTACCTGCGACCCCTGTGTCTAGTGCCCAGTCTAAGAAACAACAGTCTAGAGCCCGAAACTGGTGCCAGGGGGTCCCTTGTGGCCCCTACATCTAGTGCCCAGTCTAACAAATAATAGGCCGGAACCTGAAACTGGTGCCAGGGGGTCCCTTGTGGCCCCTAAGTCTAGTGCCCAGTCTAACAAATAATAGTCCGGAGCCTGAAACTGGTGCAAGGGGGTCACCTGTGACCCCTGTGTCTAGTGCCCAGTCTAAGAAACAACAGGTCGGGCCCAAAACTGGTGCCAGGGGGTCACCTGCGACCCCTGCGTCTAGAGCCCAGTTTAACAAACAACAGGACGGAGCCTGAAACTGGTGCCAGGAGGTCCCTTGCGACCCCTACGTCAAGTGCCCAGTCTAAGAAACAGCAGGCCGGGGTTTGTATCTATTGGCTGGGGGTCACCGTAGGCCCCTACACATAGTGCCCAGTCTAACAAACAACCGGCCTGAGCAGGAAATTGGTGCCAGGGGGTCACATGCGACCCTGATCTCTAGTGTCCAATCTAACAAACAAAAGGCCGGAGCCTGAAACTGGTGCCAGGGGGTCCCTTTCGACCTCTACGTATAGTGCCCAGTCTAACTAACAACATGCCTGAGTACGAAACTGGTGCCAGGGGGTCAACTGCGACCCCTATGTCTAGTGCCCAGTCTAAAAAACAAAAGTCTGGAGACCGAAACTGGTGCCAGGGGGTGCCTTGTGGCCCCTACGTCTAGTGACCAGTCTAACAAATAATAGGCCGGAGCCTGAAACTGGTGCAAGGGGGTCACCTGCGACCCCTCTGTCTAGTGCCTAGTCTAACAAACAACAGGACGGAGCCTGAAACTGGTGCCATGGGTCCTTTGTGGCCCCTACGTCTAGCGCGCAGTCTAACAAATAATAGGCCGGAGCCTGAAACTGGTGCCAGGGGGTCACCTGTGACCCCTGTGTCTAGTGCCCAGTATAAGAAACAACAGGTCGGGCCCAAAACTGGTGCCAGGGGGTCACCTGCGACCCCTGCTTCTAGAGCCCAGTCTAACAAACAACAGGCTGGAGCCTGAAACTGGTGCCAGGAGGTCCCTTGCGACCCCTACGTCCACTGCCCAGTCTAAGAAACAGCAGGCCGGGGTTTGGAACTGATGCCATTTGGTCCTTTGTGGCCCCTACAACTAGTGCCCAGTTTAACAAACAACAGGCCGGAGCCTGAAACTGGTTCAAAGGGGTCACCTGTTACCCCTGTGTCTAAAGCTCAGTCTAACAAACAAAAGGCTGAAGTCTGAAACTGGTGCCAGGGGGTCCTTTGTGGCCCCTACGTCTAGTGACCACTCTAACAAATAATAGGCCGGAGCCTGAAACTGGTGCCAGGGGGTCACCTGTGACCCCTGTGTCTAGTGTCCAGTTTAAGAAACAACAGGTCGGGCCCAAAACTGGTGCCAGGGGGTCACCTGCGACCCCTGCGTCTAGAGCCCAGTCTAACAAACAACAGGCCTGAGCCTGAAACTGGTGCCAGGAGGTCCCTTGCGACCCCTACGTCCAGTGCCCAGTCTAAGAAACAGCAGGCCGGGGTATGGAACTGGTGCCAGGGGGTCACCGTAGGCCCTACACATAGTGCCCAGTCTAACAAACAACCGGCCTGAGCAGGAAACTGGTGCCAGGGGGTCACATGCAAACCTGATCTCTAGTGCCCAATCTAACAAACAAAAGGCCGGAGCCTGAAACTGGTGCCAGGGGGTCTCTTTCGACCTCTATGTATAGTGCCCAGTCTAACAAATAATAGGCCGGAGTCTGAAACTGGTGCAAGGGGGTCACCTGTGACCCCTGTGTCTAGTGCCCAGTCTAAGAAACAACAGGTCGGGCCCAAAACTGGTGCCAGGGGGTCACCTGCGACCCCTGCGTCTAGAGCCCAGTCTAACAAACAACAGGCCGGAGCCGGAAACTGGTGCCAGGAGGTCCCTTGCGACCCCTACGTCCAGTGCCCAGTCTAAGAAACAGCAGGCCGGTGTTTGGAACTGGTGCCAGGGGGTCACCTTAGGCCCCTACATCTAGTGCCCAGTCTAACAAACAACAGGCCTGAGCAGTAAATTGGTGCCAGGGGTCACATGCGACCCTGATCTCTAGTGCCCAATCTAACAAACAAAAGGCCGGAGCCTGAAACTGGTGCCAGGGGGTCCCTTTTGACCTCTACGTATAGTGCCCAGTCTAACTAACAACATGCCTGAGTACGAAACTGGTGCCAGGGGGTCACCTGCGGCCCCTATATCTAGTGCCCAGTCTAACAAACAACATGCCGGAGCCTTAAACTGGTGCCAAGGGGTCACCTGTTACCCCTGCGTCTAAAGCCCAGTCTAACAAACAACAGGCCGAAGACTGAAACTGGTGCCAGGGGGTCCCTTGTGGCCCCTACGTCTAGTGCCCAGTCTAACACATAATAGGCAGAAGCCTGAAACTGGTGCCAGGGGGTCACCTGCGACCCCTGTGTCTAGTGCCCAGTCTAAGAAACAACAGGCCAGAGCCCGAAACTGGTGCCAGGGGGTCCCTTGTGGCCCCTACATCTAGTGCCCAGTCTAACAAATAATAGGCCGGAACCTGAAACTGGTGCCAGGGGGTCCCTTGTGGCCCCTAAGTCTAGTGCCCAGTCTAATAAATAATATGCCGGAGCCTGAAACTGGTGCAAGGGGGTCACCTGTGACCCCTGTGTCTAGTGCCCAGTCTAAGAAACAACAGGTCGGGCCCAAAACTGGTGCCAGGGGGTCACCTGCGACCCCTGCGTCTAGAGCCCAGTTTAACAAACAACAGGACGGAGCCTGAAACTGGTGCCAGGAGGTCCCTTGAAAAAACCCCTACGTCAAGTGCCCAGTCTAAGAAACACCAGGCCGGTGTTTGTATATATTGGCGGGGGGTCACCGTAGGCCCCTACACATAGTGCCCAGTCTAACAAACAACAGGCCTGAGCAGGAAATTGGTGCCAGGGGGTCACATGCGATCCTGATCTCTAATGCCCAATCTAACAAACAAAAGGCCGAAGCCTGAAACTGGTGCCAGGGGGTCCCTTTCGACCTCTACGTATAGTGCCCAGTCTAACTAACAACATGCCTGAGTACGAAACTGGTGCCAGGGGGTCACCTGCGACCCCTATGTCTAGTGCCCAGTCTAAAAAACAAAAGTCTGGAGACCGAAACTGGTGCCAGGGGGTCCCTTGTGGCCCCTACGTCTAGTGCCCAGTCTAACAAATAATAGGCCGGAGCCTGAAACTGGTGCAAGGGGGTCACCTGTGACCCCTGTGTCTAGTGCCTAGTCTAACAAACAACAGGACGGAGCCTGAAACTGGTGCCATGGGTCCTTTGTGGCCCCTACGTCTAGCGCGCAGTCTAACAAATAATAGGCCGGAGCCTGAAACTGGTGCCAGGGGGTCACCTGTGACCCCTGTGTCTAGTGCCCAGTATAAGAAACAACAGGTCGGGCCCAAAACTGGTGCCAGGGGGTCACCTGCGACCCCTGCTTCTAGAGCCCAGTCTAACAAACAACAGGCTGGAGCCTGAAACTGGTGCCAGGAGGTCCGTTGCGACCCCTACGTCCACTGCCCAGTCTAAGAAACAGCAGGCCGGGGTTTGGAACTGATGCCACTTGGTCCTTTGTGGCCCCTACAACTAGTGCCCAGTTTAACAAACAACAGGCCGGAGCCTGAAACTGGTTCAAAGGGGTCACCTATTACCCCTGTGTCTAAAGCCCAGTCTAACAAACAAAAGGCTGAAGCCTGAAACTGGTGCCAGGGGTCCTTTGTGGCCCCTACGTCTAGTGCCCACTCTAACAAATAATAGGCCGGAGACTGAAACTGGTGCCAGGGGGTCACCTGTGACCCCTGTGTCTAGTTTCCAGTTTAAGAAACAACAGGTCGGGCCCAAAACTGTGCCAGGGGGTCACCTGCGACCCCTGCGTCTAGAGCCCAGTCTAACAAACAACAGGCCGGAGCCTGAAACTGGTGCCAGGAGGTCCCTTGCGACCCCTACGTCCAGTGCCCAGTCTAAGAAACAGCAGGCCGGGGTATGGAACTGGTGCCAGTGGGTCACCGTAGGCCCCTACACATAGTGCCCAGTCTAACAAACAACCGGCCTGAGCAGGAAACTGGTGCCAGGGGGTCACATGCAAACCTGATCTCTAACAAACAAAAGGCCGGAGCCTGAAACTGGTGCCAGGGGGTCCCTTTCGACCTCTATGTATAGTGCCCAGTCTAACAAATAATAGGCCGGAGCCTGAAACTGGTGCAAGGGGGTCACCTGTGACCCCTGTGTCTAGTGCCCAGTCTAAGAAACAACAGGTCGGGCCCAAAACTGGTGCCAGGGGGTCACCTGCGACCCCTGCGTCTAGAGCCCAGTCTAACAAACAACAGGCCGGAGCCTGAAACTGGTGCCAGGAGGTCCCTTGCGACCCCTACGTCCAGTGCCCAGTCTAAGAAACAGCAGGCCGGTGTTTGGAACTGGTGCCAGGGGGTCACCTTAGGCCCCTACATCTAGTGCCCAGTCTAACAAACAACAGGCCTGAGCAGTAAATTGGTGCCATGGGTCACATGCGACCCTGATCTCTAGTGCCCAATCTAACAAACAAAAGGCCGGAGCCTGAAACTGGTGCCAGGGGGTCCCTTTTGACCTCTACGTATAGTGCCCAGTCTAACTAACAACATGCCTGAGTACGAAACTGGGGCCAGGGGGTCACCTGCGGCCCCTATATCTAGTGCCCAGTCTAACAAACAACAGGCCGGAGCCTGAAACTGGTGCCAAGGGGTCACCTGTTACCCCTGCGTCTAAAGCCCAGTCTAACAAACAACAGGCCGAAGACTGAAACTGGTGCCAGGGGGTCCCTTGTGGCCCCTACGTCTAGTGCCCAGTCTAACAAATAATAGGCAGAAGCCTGAAACTGGTGCCAGGGGGTTACCTGCGACCCCTGTGTCTAGTGCCCAGTCTAAGAAACAACAGTCTAGAGCCCGAAACTGGTGCCAGGGGGTCCCTTGTGGCCCCTACATCTAGTGCCCAGTCTAACAAATAATAGGCCGGAACCTGAAACTGGTGCCAGGGGGTCCCTTGTGGCCCCTAAGTCTAGTGCCCAGTCTAACAAATAATAGTCCGGAGCCTGAAACTGATGCAAGGGGGTCACCTGTGACCCCTGTGTCTAGTGCCCAGTCTAAGAAACAACAGGTCGGGCCCAAAACTGGTGCCAGGGGGTCACCTGCGACCCCTGCGTCTAGAGCCCAGTTTAACAAACAACAGGACGGAGCCTGAAACTGGTGCCAGGAGGTCCCTTGCGACCCCTACGTCAAGTGCCCAGTCTAAGAAACAGCAGGCCGGGGTTTGTATCTATTGGCTGGGGGTCACCGTAGGCCCCTACACATAGTGCCCAGTCTAACAAACAACCGGCCTGAGCAGGAAATTGGTGCCAGGGGGTCACATGCGACCCTGATCTCTAGTGTCCAATCTAACAAACAAAAGGCCGGAGCCTGAAACTGGTGCCAGGGGGTCCCTTTCGACCTCTACGTATAGTGCCCAGTCTAACTAACAACATGCCTGAGTACGAAACTGGTGCCAGGGGGTCAACTGCGACCCCTATGTCTAGTGCCCAGTCTAAAAAACAAAAGTCTGGAGACCGAAACTGGTGCCAGGGGGTGCCTTGTGGCCCCTACGTCTAGTGACCAGTCTAACAAATAATAGGCCGGAGCCTGAAACTGGTGCAAGGGGGTCACCTGCGACCCCTCTGTCTAGTGCCTAGTCTAACAAACAACAGGACGGAGCCTGAAACTGGTGCCATGGGTCCTTTGTGGCCCCTACGTCTAGCGCGCAGTCTAACAAATAATAGGCCGGAGCCTGAAACTGGTGCCAGGGGGTCACCTGTGACCCCTGTGTCTAGTGCCCAGTATAAGAAACAACAGGTCGGGCCCAAAACTGGTGCCAGGGGGTCACCTGCGACCCCTGCTTCTAGAGCCCAGTCTAACAAACAACAGGCTGGAGCCTGAAACTGGTGCCAGGAGGTCCCTTGCGACCCCTACGTCCACTGCCCAGTCTAAGAAACAGCAGGCCGGGGTTTGGAACTGATGCCATTTGGTCCTTTGTGGCCCCTACAATTAGTGCCCTGTTTAACAAACAACAGGCCGGAGCCTGAAACTGGTTCAAAGGGGTCACCTGTTACCCCTGTGTCTAAAGCCCAGTCTAACAAACAAAAGGCTGAAGTCTGAAACTGGTGCCAGGGGGTCCTTTGTGGCCCCTACGTCTAGTGACCACTCTAACAAATAATAGGCCGGAGCCTGAAACTGGTGCCAGGGGGTCACCTGTGACCCCTGTGTCTAGTGTCCAGTTTAAGAAACAACAGGTCGGGCCCAAAACTGGTGCCAGGGGGTCACCTGCGACCCCTGCGTCTAGAGCCCAGTCTAACAAACAACAGGCCGGAGCCTGAAACTGGTGCCAGGAGGTCCCTTGCGACCCCTACGTCCAGTGCCCAGTCTAAGAAACAGCAGGCCGGGGTATGGAACTGGTGCCAGGGGGTCACCGTAGGCCCTACACATAGTGCCCAGTCTAACAAACAACCGGCCTGAGCAGGAAACTGGTGCCAGGGGGTCACATGCAAACCTGATCTCTAGTGCCCAATCTAACAAACAAAAGGACGGAGCCTGAAACTGGTGCCAGGGGGTCTCTTTCGACCTCTATGTATAGTGCCCAGTCTAACAAATAATAGGCCGGAGTCTGAAACTGGTGCAAGGGGGTCACCTGTGACCCCTGTGTCTAGTGCCCAGTCTAAGAAACAACAGGTCGGGCCCAAAACTGGTGCCAGGGGGTCACCTGCGACCCCTGCGTCTAGAGCCCAGTCTAACAAACAACAGGCCGGAGCCGGAAACTGGTGCCAGGAGGTCCCTTGCGACCCCTACGTCCAGTGCCCAGTCTAAGAAACAGCAGGCCGGTGTTTGGAACTGGTGACAGGGGGTCACCTTAGGCCCCTACATCTAGTGCCCAGTCTAACAAACAACAGGCCTGAGCAGTAAATTGGTGCCAGGGGTCACATGCGACCCTGATCTCTAGTGCCCAATCTAACAAACAAAAGGCCGGAGCCTGAAACTGGTGCCAGGGGGTCCCTTTTGACCTCTACGTATAGTGCCCAGTCTAACTAACAACATGCCTGAGTACGAAACTGGTGCCAGGGGGTCACCTGCGGCCCCTATATCTAGTGCCCAGTCTAACAAACAACATGCCGGAGCCTTAAACTGGTGCCAAGGGGTCACCTGTTACCCCTGCGTCTAAAGCCCAGTCTAACAAACAACAGGCCGAAGACTGAAACTGGTGCCAGGGGGTCCCTTGTGGCCCCTACGTCTAGTGCCCAGTCTAACAAATAATAGGCAGAAGCCTGAAACTGGTGCCAGGGGGTCACCTGCGACCCCTGTGTCTAGTGCCCAGTCTAAGAAACAACAGGCCAGAGCCCGAAACTGGTGCCAGGGGGTCCCTTGTGGCCCCTACATCTAGTGCCCAGTCTAACAAATAATAGGCCGGAACCTGAAACTGGTGCCAGGGGGTCCCTTGTGGCCCCTAAGTCTAGTGCCCAGTCTAATAAATAATAGGCCGGAGCCTGAAACTGGTGCAAGGGGGTCACCTGTGACCCCTGTGTCTAGTGCCCAGTCTAAGAAACAACAGGTCGGGCCCAAAACTGGTGCCAGGGGGTCACCTGCGACCCCTGCGTCTAGAGCCCAGTTTAACAAACAACAGGACGGAGCCTGAAACTGGTGCCAGGAGGTCCCTTGAAAAAACCCCTACGTCAAGTGCCCAGTCTAAGAAACACCAGGCCGGTGTTTGTATATATTGGCGGGGGGTCACCGTAGGCCCCTACACATAGTGCCCAGTCTAACAAACAACAGGCCTGAGCAGGAAATTGGTGCCAGGGGGTCACATGCGATCCTGATCTCTAATGCCCAATCTAACAAACAAAAGGCCGAAGCCTGAAACTGGTGCCAGGGGGTCCCTTTCGACCTCTACGTATAGTGCCCAGTCTAACTAACAACATGCCTGAGTACGAAACTGGTGCCAGGGGGTCACCTGCGACCCCTATGTCTAGTGCCCAGTCTAAAAAACAAAAGTCTGGAGACCGAAACTGGTGCCAGGGGGTCCCTTGTGGCCCCTACGTCTAGTGCCCAGTCTAACAAATAATAGGCCGGAGCCTGAAACTGGTGCAAGGGGGTCACCTGTGACCCCTGTGTCTAGTGCCTAGTCTAACAAACAACAGGACGGAGCCTGAAACTGGTGCCAGGGGTCCTTTGTGGCCCCTACGTCTAGCGCGCAGTCTAACAAATAATAGGCCGGAGCCTGAAACTGGTGCCAGGGGGTCACCTGTGACCCCTGTGTCTAGTGCCCAGTATAAGAAAAAACAGGTTGGGCCCAAAACTGGTGCCAGGGGGTCACCTGCGACCCCTGCTTCTAGAGCCCAGTCTAACAAACAACAGGCTGGAGCCTGAAACTGGTGCCAGGAGGTCCCTTGCGACCCCTACGTCCACTGCCCAGTCTAAGAAACAGCAGGCCGGGGTTTGGAACTGATGCCACTTGGTCCTTTGTGGCCCCTACAACTAGTGCCCAGTTTAACAAACAACAGGCCGGAGCCTGAAACTGGTTCAAAGGGGTCACCTATTACCCCTGTGTCTAAAGCCCAGTCTAACAAACAAAAGGCTGAAGCCTGAAACTGGTGCCAGGGGTCCTTTGTGGCCCCTACGTCTAGTGCCCACTCTAACAAATAATAGGCCGGAGACTGAAACTGGTGCCAGGGGGTCACCTGTGACCCCTGTGTCTAGTTTCCAGTTTAAGAAACAACAGGTCGGGCCCAAAACTGGTGCCAGGGGGTCACCTGCGACCCCTGCGTCTAGAGCCCAGTCTAACAAACAACAGGCCGGAGCCTGAAACTGGTGCCAGGAGGTCCCTTGCGACCCCTACGTCCAGTGCCCAGTCTAAGAAACAGCAGGCCGGGGTATGGAACAGGTGCCAGGGGGTCACCGTAGGCCCCTACACATAGTGCCCAGTCTAACAAACAACCGGCCTGAGCAGGAAACTGGTGCCAGGGGGTCACATGCAAACCTGATCTCTAACAAACAAAAGGCCGGAGCCTGAAACTGGTGCCAGGGGGTCCCTTTCGACCTCTATGTATAGTGCCCTGTCTAACAAATAATAGGCCGGAGCCTGAAACTGGTGCAAGGGGGTCACCTGTGACCCCTGTGTCTAGTGCCCAGTCTAAGAAACAACAGGTCGGGCCCAAAACTGGTGCCAGGGGGTCACCTGCGACCCCTGCGTCTAGAGCCCAGTCTAACAAACAACAGGCCGGAGCCTGAAACTGGTGCCAGGAGGTCCCTTGCGACCCCTACGTCCAGTGCCCAGTCTAAGAAACAGCAGGCCGGTGTTTGGAACTGGTGCCAGGGGGTCACCTTAGGCCCCTACATCTAGTGCCCAGTCTAACAAACAACAGGCCTGAGCAGTAAATTGGTGCCATGGGTCACATGCGACCCTGATCTCTAGTGCCCAATCTAACAAACAAAAGGCCGGAGCCTGAAACTGGTGCCAGGGGGTCCCTTTTGACCTCTACGTATAGTGCCCAGTCTAACTAACAACATGCCTGAGTACGAAACTGGGGCCAGGGGGTCACCTGCGGCCCCTATATCTAGTGCCCAGTCTAACAAACAACAGGCCGGAGCCTTAAACTGGTGCCAAGGGGTCACCTGTTACCCCTGCGTCTAAAGCCCAGTCTAACAAACAACAGGCCGAAGACTGAAACTGGTGCCAGGGGGTCCCTTGTGGCCCCTACGTCTAGTGCCCAGTCTAACAAATAATAGGCAGAAGCCTGAAACTGGTGCCAGGGGGTTACCTGCGACCCCTGTGTCTAGTGCCCAGTCTAAGAAACAACAGTCTAGAGCCCGAAACTGGTGCCAGGGGGTCCCTTGTGGCCCCTACATCTAGTGCCCAGTCTAACAAATAATAGGCCGGAACCTGAAACTGGTGCCAGGGGGTCCCTTGTGGCCCCTAAGTCTAGTGCCCAGTCTAACAAATAATAGTCCGGAGCCTGAAACTGGTGCAAGGGGGTCACCTGTGACCCCTGTGTCTAGTGCCCAGTCTAAGAAACAACAGGTCGGGCCCAAAACTGGTGCCAGGGGGTCACCTGCGACCCCTGCGTCTAGAGCCCAGTTTAACAAACAACAGGACGGAGCCTGAAACTGGTGCCAGGAGGTCCCTTGCGACCTCTACGTCAAGTGCCCAGTCTAAGAAACAGCAGGCCGGGGTTTGTATCTATTGGCTGGGGGTCACCGTAGGCCCCTACACATAGTGCCCAGTCTAACAAACAACCGGCCTGAGCAGGAAATTGGTGCCAGGGGGTCACATGCGACCCTGATCTCTAGTGCCCAATCTAACAAACAAAAGGCCGGAGCCTGAAACTGGTGCCAGGGGGTTCCTTTCGACCTCTACGTATAGTGCCCAGTCTAACTAACAACATGCCTGAGTACGAAACTGGTGCCAGGGGGTCAACTGCGACCCCTATGTCTAGTGCCCAGTCTAAAAAACAAAAGTCTGGAGACCGAAACTGGTGCCAGGGGGTGCCTTGTGGCCCCTACGTCTAGTGACCAGTCTAACAAATAATAGGCCGGAGCCTGAAACTGGTGCAAGGGGGTCACCTGCGACCCCTCTGTCTAGTGCCTAGTCTAACAAACAACAGGACGGAGCCTGAAACTGGTGCCATGGGTCCTTTGTGGCCCCTACGTCTAGCGCGCAGTCTAACAAATAATAGGCCGGAGCCTGAAACTGGTGCCAGGGGGTCACCTGTGACCCCTGTGTCTAGTGCCCAGTATAAGAAACAACAGGTCGGGCCCAAAACTGGTGCCAGGGGGTCACCTGCGACCCCTGCTTCTAGAGCCCAGTCTAACAAACAACAGGCTGGAGCCTGAAACTGGTGCCAGGAGGTCCCTTGCGACCCCTACGTCCACTGCCCAGTCTAAGAAACAGCAGGCCGGGGTTTGGAACTGATGCCATTTGGTCCTTTGTGGCCCCTACAATTAGTGCCCAGTTTAACAAACAACAGGCCGGAGCCTGAAACTGGTTCAAAGGGGTCACCTGTTACCCCTGTGTCTAAAGCCCAGTCTAACAAACAAAAGGCTGAAGTCTGAAACTGGTGCCAGGGGGTCCTTTGTGGCCCCTACGTCTAGTGACCACTCTAACAAATAATAGGCCGGAGCCTGAAACTGGTGCCAGGGGGTCACCTGTGACCCCTGTGTCTAGTGTCCAGTTTAAGAAACAACAGGTCGGGCCCAAAACTGGTGCCAGGGGGTCACCTGCGACCCCTGCGTCTAGAGCCCAGTCTAACAAACAACAGGCCGGAGCCTGAAACTGGTGCCAGGAGGTCCCTTGCGACCCCTACGTCCAGTGCCCAGTCTAAGAAACAGCAGGCCGGGGTATGGAACTGGTGCCAGGGGGTCACCGTAGGCCCTACACATAGTGCCCAGTCTAACAAACAACCGGCCTGAGCAGGAAACTGGTGCCAGGGGGTCACATGCAAACCTGATCTCTAGTGCCCAATCTAACAAACAAAAGGACGGAGCCTGAAACTGGTGCCAGGGGGTCTCTTTCGACCTCTATGTATAGTGCCCAGTCTAACAAATAATAGGCCGGAGTCTGAAACTGGTGCAAGGGGGTCACCTGTGACCCCTGTGTCTAGTGCCCAGTCTAAGAAACAACAGGTCGGGCCCAAAACTGGTGCCAGGGGGTCACCTGCGACCCCTGCGTCTAGAGCCCAGTCTAACAAACAACAGGCCGGAGCCGGAAACTGGTGCCAGGAGGTCCCTTGCGACCCCTACGTCCAGTGCCCAGTCTAAGAAACAGCAGGCCGGTGTTTGGAACTGGTGCCAGGGGGTCACCTTAGGCCCCTACATCTAGTGCCTAGTCTAACAAACAACCGGCCTGAGCAGTAAATTGGTGCCAGGGGTCACATGCGACCCTGATCTCTAGTGCCCAATCTAACAAACAAAAGGCCGGAGCCTGAAACTGGTGCCAGGGGGTCCCTTTTGACCTCTACGTATAGTGCCCAGTCTAACTAACAACATGCCTGAGTACGAAACTGGTGCCAGGGGGTCACCTGCGGACCCTATATCTAGTGCCCAGTCTAACAAACAACATGCCGGAGCCTTAAACTGGTGCCAAGGGGTCACCTGTTACCCCTGCGTCTAAAGCCCAGTCTAACAAACAACAGGCCGAAGACTGAAACTGGTGCCAGGGGGTCCCTTGTGGCCCCTACGTCTAGTGCCCAGTCTAACAAATAATAGGCAGAAGCCTGAAACTGGTGCCAGGGGGTCACCTGCGACCCCTGTGTCTAGTGCCCAGTCTAAGAAACAACAGGCCAGAGCCCGAAACTGGTGCCAGGGGGTCCCTTGTGGCCCCTACATCTAGTGCCCAGTCTAACAAATAATAGGCCGGAACCTGAAACTGGTGCCAGGGGGTCCCTTGTGGCCCCTAAGTCTAGTGCCCAGTCTAACAAATAATAGGCCGGAGCCTGAAACTGGTGCAAGGGGGTCACCTGTGACCCCTGTGTCTAGTGCCCAGTCTAAGAAACAACAGGTCGGGCCCAAAACTGGTGCCAGGGGGTCTCCTGCGACCCCTGCGTCTAGAGCCCAGTTTAACAAACAACAGGACGGAGCCTGAAACTGGTGCCAGGAGGTCCCTTGAAAAAACCCCTACGTCAAGTGCCCAGTCTAAGAAACACCAGGCCGGTGTTTGTATCTATTGGCGGGGGGTCACCGTAGGCCCCTACACATACTGCCCAGTCTAACAAACAACAGGCCTGAGCAGGAAATTGGTGCCAGGGGGTCACATGCGACCCTGATCTCTAGTGCCCAATCTAACAAACAAAAGGCCGGAGCCTGAAACTGGTGCCAGGGGGTCCCTTTCGACCTCTACGTATAGTGCCCAGTCTAACTAACAACATGCCTGAGTACGAAACTGGTGCCAGGGGGTCACCTGCGACCCCTATGTCTAGTGCCCAGTCTAAAAAACAAAAGTCTGGAGACCGAAACTGGTGCCAGGGGGTCCCTTGTGGCCCCTACGTCTAGTGCCCAGTCTAACAAATAATAGGCCGGAGCCTGAAACTGGTGCAAGGGGGTCACCTGTGACCCCTGTGTCTAGTGCCTAGTCTAACAAACAACAGGACGGAGCCTGAAACTGGTGCCATGGGTCCTTTGTGGCCCCTACGTCTAGCGCGCAGTCTAACAAATAATAGGCTGGAGCCTGAAACTGGTGCCAGGGGGTCACCTGTGACCCCTGTGTCTAGTGCCAATTATAAGAAACAACAGGTCGGGCCCAAAACTGGTGCCAGGGGGTCACCTGCGACCCCTGCTTCTAGAGCCCAGTCTAACAAACAACAGGCTGGAGCCTGAAACTGGTGCCAGGAGGTCCCTTGCGACCCCTACGTCCACTGCCCAGTCTAAGAAACAGCAGGCCGGGGTTTGGAACTGATGCCATTTGGTCCTTTGTGGCCCCTACAACTAGTGCCCAGTTTAACAAACAACAGGCCGGAGCCTGAAACTGGTTCAAAGGGGTCACCTATTACCCCTGTGTCTAAAGCCCAGTCTAACAAACAAAAGGCTGAAGCCTGAAACTGGTGCCAGGGGGTCCTTTGTGGCCCCTACGTCTAGTGCCCACTCTAACAAATAATAGGCCGGAGCCTGAAACTGGTGCCAGGGGGTCACCTGTGACCCCTGTGTCTAGTTTCCAGTTTAAGAAACAACAGGTCGGGCCCAAAACTGGTGCCAGGGGGTCACCTGCGACCCCTGCGTCTAGAGCCCAGTCTAACAAACAACAGGCCGGAGCCTGAAACTGGTGCCAGGAGGTCCCTTGCGACCCCTACGTCCAGTGCCCAGTCTAAGAAACAGCAGGCCGGGGTATGGAACTGGTGCCAGGGGGTCACCGTAGGCCCCTACACATAGTGCCCAGTCTAACAAACAACCGGCCTGAGCAGGAAACTGGTGCCAGGGGGTCACATGCAAACCTGATCTCTAACAAACAAAAGGCCGGAGCCTGAAACTGGTGCCAGGGGGTCCCTTTCGACCTCTATGTATAGTGCCCAGTCTAACAAATAATAGGCCGGAGCCTGAAACTGGTGCCAGGGGGTCACCTGTGACCCCTGTGTCTAGTTTCCAGTTTAAGAAACAACAGGTCGGGCCCAAAACTGGTGCCAGGGGGTCACCTGCGACCCCTGCGTCTAGAGCCCAGTCTAACAAACAACAGGCCGGAGCCTGAAACTGGTGCCAGGAGGTCCCTTGCGACCCCTACGTCCAGTGCCCAGTCTAAGAAACAGCAGGCCGGTGTTTGGAACTGGTGCCAGGGGGTCACCTTGGGCCCCTACATCTAGTGCCCAGTCTAACAAACAACAGGCCTGAGCAGTAAATTGGTGCCAGGGGTCACATGCGACCCTGATCTCTAGTGCCCAATCTAACAAACAAAAGGCCGGAGCCTGAAACTGGTGCCAGGGGGTCCCTTTTGACCTCTACGTATAGTGCCCAGTCTAACTAACAACATGCCTGAGTACGAAACTGGTGCCAGGGGTCACCTGCGGCCCCTATATCTAGTGCCCAGTCTAACAAACAGGCCGGAGCCTGAAACTGGTGCCAAGGGGTCACCTGTTACCCCTGCGTCTAAAGCCCAGTCTAACAAACAACAGGCCGAAGACTGAAACTGGTGCCAGGGGGTCCCTTGTGGCCCCTACGTCTAGTGCCCAGTCTAACAAATAATAGGCAGAAGCCTGAAACTGGTGCCAGGGGGTCACCTGCGACCCCTGCGTCTAGTGCCCAGTCTAAGAAACAACAGGCTAGAGCCCGAAACTGGTGCCAGGGGGTCCCTTGTGGCCCCTACATCTAGTGCCCAGTCTAACAAATAATAGGCCGGAGCCTGAAACTGGTGCCAGGGGGTCCCTTGTGGCCCCTAAGTCTAGTGCCCAGTCTAACAAATAATAGGCCGGAGCCTGAAACTGGTGCAAGGGGGTCACCTGTGACCCCTGTGTCTAGTGCCCAGTCTAATAAACAACAGGTCGGGCCCAAAACTGGTGCCAGGGGGTCACCTGCGACCCCTGCGTCTAGTGCCCAGTCTAAGAAACACCAGGCCGGTGTTTGTATCTATTGGCGGGGGGTCACCGTAGGCCCCTACACATAGTGCCCAGTCTAACAAACAACAGGCCTGAGCAGGAAATTGGTGCCAGGGGGTCACATGCGACCCTGATCTCTTGTGCCCAATCTAACAAACAAAAGGCCGGAGCCTGAAACTGGTGCCAGGGGGTCCTTTTCGACCTCTACGTATAGTGCCCAGTCTAACTAACAACATGCCTGAGTACGAAACTGGTGCCAGGGGGTCACCTGCGACCCCTATGTCTAGTGCCCAGTCTAAAAAACAAAAGTCTGGAGACCGAAACTGGTGCCAGGGGGTCCCTTGTGGCCCCTACGTCTAGTGCCCAGTCTAACAAATAATAGGCCGGAGCCTGAAACTGGTGCAAGGGGGTCACCTGTGACCCCTGTGTCTAGTGCCTAGTCTAACAAACAACAGGACGGAGCCTGAAACTGGTGCCATGGGTCCTTTGTAGCTCCTACGTCTAGCGCGCAGTCTAACAAATAATAGGCCGGAGCCTGAAACTGGTGCCAGGGGGTCACCTGTGACCCCTGTGTCTAGTGCCCAGTATAAGAAACAACAGGTCGGGCCCAAAACTGGTGCCAGGGGGTCACCTGCGACCCCTGCTTCTAGAGCCCAGTCTAACAAACAACAGGCTGGAGCCTGAAACTGGTGCCAGGAGGTCCCTTGCGACCCCTACGTCCACTGCCCAGTCTAAGAAACAGCAGGCCGGGGTTTGGAACTGATGCCATTTGGTCCTTTGTGGCCCCTACAACTAGTGCCCAGTTTAACAAACAACAGGCCGGAGCCTGAAACTGGTTCAAAGGGGTCACCTGTTACCCCTGTGTCTAAAGCCCAGTCTAACAAACAAAAGGCTGAAGTCTGAAACTGGTGCCAGGGGGTCCTTTGTGGCCCCTACGTCTAGTGACCACTCTAACAAATAATAGGCCGGAGCCTGAAACTGGTGCCAGGGGGTCACCTGTGACCCCTGTGTCTAGTGTCCAGTTTAAGAAACAACAGGTCGGGCCCAAAACTGGTGCCAGGGGGTCACCTGCGACCCCTGCGTCTAGAGCCCAGTCTAACAAACAACAGGCCGGAGCCTGAAACTGGTGCCAGGAGGTCCCTTGCGACCCCTACGTCCAGTGCCCAGTCTAAGAAACAGCAGGCCGGGGTATGGAACTGGTGCCAGGGGGTCACCGTAGGCCCTACACATAGTGCCCAGTCTAACAAACAACCGGCCTGAGCAGGAAACTGGTGCCAGGGGGTCACATGCAAACCTGATCTCTAGTGCCCAATCTAACAAACAAAAGGCCGGAGCCTGAAACTGGTGCCAGGGGGTCTCTTTCGACCTCTATGTATAGTGCCCAGTCTAACAAATAATAGGCCGGAGTCTGAAACTGGTGCAAGGGGGTCACCTGTGACCCCTGTGTCTAGTGCCCAGTCTAAGAAACAACAGGTCGGGCCCAAAACTGGTGCCAGGGGGTCACCTGCGACCCCTGCGTCTAGAGCCCAGTCTAACAAACAACAGGCCGGAGCCGGAAACTGGTGCCAGGAGGTCCCTTGCGACCCCTACGTCCAGTGCCCAGTCTAAGAAACAGCAGGCCGGTGTTTGGAACTGGTGCCAGGGGGTCACCTTAGGCCCCTACATCTAGTGCCCAGTCTAACAAACAACAGGCCTGAGCAGTAAATTGGTGCCAGGGGTCACATGCGACCCTGATCTCTAGTGCCCAATCTAACAAACAAAAGGCCGGAGCCTGAAACTGGTGCCAGGGGGTCCCTTTTGACCTCTACGTATAGTGCCCAGTCTAACTAACAACATGCCTGAGTACGAAACTGGTGCCAGGGGGTCACCTGCGGCCCCTATATCTAGTGCCCAGTCTAACAAACAACATGCCGGAGCCTTAAACTGGTGCCAAGGGGTCACCTGTTACCCCTGCGTCTAAAGCCCAGTCTAACAAACAACAGGCCGAAGACTGAAACTGGTGCCAGGGGGTCCCTTGTGGCCCCTACGTCTAGTGCCCAGTCTAACAAATAATAGGCAGAAGCCTGAAACTGGTGCCAGGGGGTCACCTGCGACCCCTGCGTCTAGAGCCCAGTCTAACAAACAACAGGCCGGAGCCGGAAACTGGTGCCAGGAGGTCCCTTGCGACCCCTACGTCCAGTGCCCAGTCTAAGAAACAGCAGGCCGGTGTTTGGAACTGGTGCCAGGGGGTCACCTTAGGCCCCTACATCTAGTGCCCAGTCTAACAAACAACAGGCCTGAGCAGTAAATTGGTGCCAGGGGTCACATGCGACCCTGATCTCTAGTGCCCAATCTAACAAACAAAAGGCCGGAGCCTGAAACTGGTGCCAGGGGGTCCCTTTTGACCTCTACGTATAGTGCCCAGTCTAACTAACAACATGCCTGAGTACGAAACTGGTGCCAGGGGGTCACCTGCGGCCCCTATATCTAGTGCCCAGTCTAACAAACAACATGCCGGAGCCTTAAACTGGTGCCAAGGGGTCACCTGTTACCCCTGCGTCTAAAGCCCAGTCTAACAAACAACAGGCCGAAGACTGAAACTGGTGCCAGGGGGTCCCTTGTGGCCCCTACGTCTAGTGCCCAGTCTAACAAATAATAGGCAGAAGCCTGAAACTGGTGCCAGGGGGTCACCTGCGACCCCTGTGTCTAGTGCCCAGTCTAAGAAACAACAGGCCAGAGCCCGAAACTGGTGCCAGGGGGTCCCTTGTGGCCCCTACATCTAGTGCCCAGTCTAACAAATAATAGGCCGGAACCTGAAACTGGTGCCAGGGGGTCCCTTGTGGCCCCTAAGTCTAGTGCCCAGTCTAATAAATAATAGGCCGGAGCCTGAAACTGGTGCAAGGGGGTCACCTGTGACCCCTGTGTCTAGTGCCCAGTCTAAGAAACAACAGGTCGGGCCCAAAACTGGTGCCAGGGGGTCACCTGCGACCCCTGCGTCTAGAGCCCAGTTTAACAAACAACAGGACGGAGCCTGAAACTGGTGCCAGGAGGTCCCTTGAAAAAAACCCTACGTCAAGTGCCCAGTCTAAGAAACACCAGGCCGGTGTTTGTATATATTGGCGGGGGGTCACCGTAGGCCCCTACACATAGTGCCCAGTCTAACAAACAACAGGCCTGAGCAGGAAATTGGTGCCAGGGGGTCACATGCGATCCTGATCTCTAGTGCCCAATCTAACAAACAAAAGGCCGGAGCCTGAAACTGGTGCCAGGGGGTCCCTTTCGACCTCTACGTATAGTGCCCAGTCTAACTAACAACATGCCTGAGTACGAAACTGGTGCCAGGGGTTCACCTGCGACCCCTGTGTCTAGTGCGCAGTCTAAGAAACAGCAGGCCGGGGTATGGAACTGGTGCCAGGGGGTCACCGTAGGCCCCTACACATAGTGCCCAGTCTAACAAACAACCGGCCTGAGCAGAAAACTGGTGCCAGGGGGTCACATGCAAACCTGATCTCTAACAAACAAAAGGCCGGAGCCTGAAACTGGTGCCAGGGGGTCCCTTTCGACCTCTACGTATAGTGCCCAGTCTAACTAACAACATGCCTGAGTACGAAACTGGTGCCAGGGGGTCACCTGCGACCCCTATGTCTAGTGCCCAGTCTAAAAAACAAAAGTCTGGAGACCGAAACTGGTGCCAGGGGGTCCCTTGTGGCCCCTACGTCTAGTGCCCAGTCTAACAAATAATAGGCCGGAGCCTGAAACTGGTGCAAGGGGGTCACCTGTGACCCCTGTGTCTAGTGCCTAGTCTAGCAAACAACAGGACGGAGCCTGAAACTGGTGCCATGGGTCCTTTGTGGCCCCTACGTCTAGCGCGCAGTCTAACAAATAATAGGCCGGAGCCTGAAACTGGTGCCAGGGGGTCACCTGTGACCCCTGTGTCTAGTGCCCAGTATAAGAAACAACAGGTCGGGCCCAAAACTGGTGCCAGGGGGTCACCTGCGACCCCTGCTTCTAGAGCCCAGTCTAACAAACAACAGGCTGGAGCCGGAAACTGGTGCCAGGAGGTCCCTTGCGACCCCTACGTCCACTGCCCAGTCTAAGAAACAGCAGGCCGGGGTTTGGAACTGATGCCATTTGGTCCTTTGTGGCCCCTACAACTAGTGCCCAGTTTAACAAACAACAGGCCGGAGCCTGAAACTGGTTCAAAGGGGTCACCTATTACCCCTGTGTCTAAAGCCCAGTCTAACAAACAAAAGGCTGAAGCCTGAAACTGGTGCCAGGGGGTCCTTTGTGGCCCCTACGTCTAGTGCCCACTCTAACAAATAATAGGCCGGAGCCTGAAACTGGTGCCAGGGGGTCACCTGTGACCCCTGTGTCTAGTTTCCAGTTTAAGAAACAACAGGTCGGGCCCAAAACTGGTGCCAGGGGGTCACCTGCGACCCCTGCGTCTAGAGCCCAGTCTAACAAACAACAGGCCGGAGCCTGAAACTGGTGCCAGGAGGTCCCTTGCGACCCCTACGTCCAGTGCCCAGTCTAAGAAACAGCAGGCCGGGGTATGGAACTGGTGCCAGGGGGTCACCGTAGGCCCCTACACATAGTGCCCAGTCTAACAAACAACCGGCCTGAGCAGGAAACTGGTGCCAGGGGGTCACATGCAAACCTGATCTCTAACAAACAAAAGGCCGGAGCCTGAAACTGGTGCCAGGGGGTCCCTTTCGACCTCTATGTATAGTGCCCAGTCTAACAAATAATAGGCCGGAGCCAGAAACTGGTGCCAGGGGGTCACCTGTGACCCCTGTGTCTAGTTTCCAGTTTAAGAAACAACAGGTCGGGCCCAAAACTGGTGCCAGGGGGTCACCTGCGACCCCTGCGTCTAGAGCCCAGTCTAACAAACAACAGGCCGGAGCCTGAAACTGGTGCCAGGAGGTCCCTTGCGACCCCTACGTCCAGTGCCCAGTCTAAGAAACAGCAGGCCGGTGTTTGGAACTGGTGCCAGGGGGTCACCTTGGGCCCCTACATCTAGTGCCCAGTCTAACAAACAACAGGCCTGAGCAGTAAATTGGTGCCAGGGGTCACATGCGACCCTGATCTCTAGTGCCCAATCTAACAAACAAAAGGCCGGAGCCTGAAACTGGTGCCAGGGGGTCCCTTTTGACCTCTACGTATAGTGCCCAGTCTAACTAACAACATGCCTGAGTACGAAACTGGGGCCAGGGGGTCACCTGCGGCCCCTATATCTAGTGCCCAGTCTAACAAACAACAGGCCGGAGCCTGAAACTGGTGCCAAGGGGTCACCTGTTACCCCTGCGTCTAAAGCCCAGTCTAACAAACAACAGGCCTAAGACTGAAACTGGTGCCAGGGGGTCCCTTGTGGCCCCTACGTCTAGTGCCCAGTCTAACAAATAATAGGCAGAAGCCTGAAACTGGTGCCAGGGGGTCACCTGCGACCCCTGTGTCTAGTGCCCAGTCTAAGAAACAACAGTCTAGAGCCCGAAACTGGTGCCAGGGGGTCCCTTGTGGCCCCTACATCTAGTGCCCAGTCTAACAAATAATAGGCCGGAACCTGAAACTGGTGCCAGGGGGTCCCTTGTGGCCCCTAAGTCTAGTGCCCAGTCTAACAAATAATAGGCCGGAGCCTGAAACTGGTGCAAGGGGGTCACCTGTGACCCCTGTGTCTAGTGCCCAGTCTAAGAAACAACAGGTCGGGCCCAAAACTGGTGCCAGGGGGTCACCTGCGACCCCTGCGTCTAGAGCCCAGTTTAACAAACAACAGGACGGAGCCTGAAACTGGTGCCAGGAGGTCCCTTGAAAAAAAACCTACGTCAAGTGCCCAGTCTAAGAAACACCAGGCCGGTGTTTGTATCTATTGGCGGGGGGCCACCGTAAGCCCCTACACATAGTGCCCAGTCTAACAAACAACAGGCCTGAGCAGGAAATTGGTGCCAGGGGGTCACATGCGACCCTGATCTCTAGTGCCCAATCTAACAAACAAAAGGCCGGAGCCTGAAACTGGTGCCAGGGGGTCCCTTTCGACCTCTACGTATAGTGCCCAGTCTAACTAACAACATGCCTGAGTACGAAACTGGTGCCAGGGGGTCACCTGCGACCCCTATGTCTAGTGCCCAGTCTAAAAAACAAAAGTCTGGAGACCGAAACTGGTGCCAGGGGGTCCCTTGTGGCCCCTACGTCTAGTGCCCAGTCTAACAAATAATAGGCCGGAGCCTGAAACTGGTGCAAGGGGGTCACCTGTGACCCCTGTGTCTAGTGCCTAGTCTAACAAACAACAGGACGGAGCCTGAAACTGGTGCCATGGGTCCTTTGTGGCCCCTACGTCTAGCGCGCAGTCTAACAAATAATAGGCCGGAGCCTGAAACTGGTGCCAGGGGGTCACCTGTGACCCCTGTGTCTAGTGCCCAGTATAAGAAACAACAGGTCGGGCCCAAAACTGGTGCCAGGGGGTCACCTGCGACCCCTGCTTCTAGAGCCCAGTCTAACAAACAACAGGCTGGAGCCTGAAACTGGTGCCAGGAGGTCCCTTGCGACCCCTACGTCCACTGCCCAGTCTAAGAAACAGCAGGCCGGGGTTTGGAACTGATGCCATTTGGTCCTTTGTGGCCCCTACAACTAGTGCCCAGTTTAACAAACAACAGGCCGGAGCCTGAAACTGGTTCAAAGGGGTCACCTATTACCCCTGTGTCTAAAGCCCAGTCTAACAAACAAAAGGCTGAAGCCTGAAACTGGTGCCAGGAGGTCCCTTGCGACCCCTACGTCCAGTGCCCAGTCTAAGAAAAAGCAGGCCGGGGTATGGAACTGGTGCCAGGGGGTCACCGTAGGCCCCTACACATAGTGCCCAGTCTAACAAACAACCGGCCTGAGCAGGAAACTGGTGCCAGGGGGTCACATGCAAACCTGATCTCTAGTGCCCAATCTAACAAACAAAAGGCCGGAGCCTGAAACTGGTGCCAGGGGGTCTCTTTCGACCTCTATGTATAGTGCCCAGTCTAACAAATAATAGGCCGGAGCCTAAAACTGGTGCAAGGGGGTCACCTGTGACCCCTGTGTCTAGTTCGCCAATCTAAGAAACAACAGGTCGGGCCCCAAACTGGTGCCAGGGGGTCAACTGCGACCCCTGCGTCTAGAGCCCAGTCTAACAAACAACAGGCCGGAGCCGGAAACTGGTGCCAGGGGGTCACCTGCGGCCCCTATATCTAGTGCCCAGTCTAACAAACAACATGCCGGAGCCTTAAACTGGTGCCAAGGGGTCACCTGTTACCCCTGCGTCTAAAGCCCAGTCTAACAAACAACAGGCCGAAGACTGAAACTGGTGCCAGGGGGTCCCTTGTGGCCCCTACGTCTAGTGCCCAGTCTAACAAATAATAGGCAGAAGCCTGAAACTGGTGCCAGGGGGTCACCTGCGACCCCTGTGTCTAGTGCCCAGTCTAAGAAACAACAGGCCAGAGCCCGAAACTGGTGCCAGGGGGTCCCTTGTGGCCCCTACATCTAGTGCCCAGTCTAACAAATAATAGGCCGGAACCTGAAACTGGTGCCAGGGGGTCCCTTGTGGCCCCTACATCTAGTGACCACTCTAACAAATAATAGGCCGGAGCCTGAAACTGGTGCCAGGGGGTCACCTGTGACCCCTGTGTCTAGTGTCCAGTTTAAGAAACAACAGGTCGGGCCCAAAACTGGTGCCAGGGGGTCACCTGCGACCCCTGCGTCTAGAGCCCAGTCTAACAAACAACAGGCCGGAGCCTGAAACTGGTGCCAGGAGGTCCCTTGCGACCCCTACGTCCAGTGCCCAGTCTAAGAAACAGCAGGCCGGGGTATGGAACTGGTGCCAGGGGGTCACCGTAGGCCCTACACATAGTGCCCAGTCTAACAAACAACCGGCCTGAGCAGGAAACTGGTGCCAGGGGGTCACATGCAAACCTGATCTCTAGTGCCCAATCTAACAAACAAAAGGCCGGAGCCTGAAACTGGTGCCAGGGGGTCTCTTTCGACCTCTATGTATAGTGCCCAGTCTAACAAATAATAGGCCGGAGTCTGAAACTGGTGCAAGGGGGTCACCTGTGACCCCTGTGTCTAGTGCCCAGTCTAAGAAACAACAGGCCGGAGCCGGAAACTGGTGCCAGGAGGTCCCTTGCGACCCCTACGTCCAGTGCCCAGTCTAAGAAACAGCAGGCCGGTGTTTGGAACTGGTGCCAGGGGGTCACCTTAGGCCCCTACATCTAGTGCCCAGTCTAACAAACAACAGGCCTGAGCAGTAAATTGGTGCCAGGGGTCACATGCGACCCTGATCTCTAGTGCCCAATCTAACAAACAAAAGGCCGGAGCCTGAAACTGGTGCCAGGGGGTCCCTTTTGACCTCTATGTATAGTGCCCAGTCTAACTAACAACATGCCTGAGTACGAAACTGGTGCCAGGGGGTCACCTGCGGCCCCTATATCTAGTGCCCAGTCTAACAAACAACATGCCGGAGCCTTAAACTGGTGCCAAGGGGTCACCTGTTACCCCTGCGTCTAAAGCCCAGTCTAACAAACAACAGGCCGAAGACTGAAACTGGTGCCAGGGGGTCCCTTGTGGCCCCTACGTCTAGTGCCCAGTCTAACAAATAATAGGCAGAAGCCTGAAACTGGTGCCAGGGGGTCACCTGCGACCCCTGTGTCTAGTGCCCAGTCTAAGAAACAACAGGCCAGAGCCCGAAACTGGTGCCAGGGGGTCCCTTGTGGCCCCTACATCTAGTGCCCAGTCTAACAAATAATAGGCCGGAACCTGAAACTGGTGCCAGGGGGTCCCTTGTGGCCGCTAAGTCTAGTGCCCAGTCTAATAAATAATAGGCCGGAGCCTGAAACTGGTGCAAGGGGGTCACCTTTGACCCCTGTGTCTAGTGCCCAGTCTAAGAAACAACAGGTCGGGCCCAAAACTGGTGCCAGGGGGTCACCTGCGACCCCTGCGTCTAGAGCCCAGTTTAACAAACAACAGGACGGAGCCTGAAACTGGTGCCAGGAGGTCCCTTGAAAAAAACCCTACGTCAAGTGCCCAGTCTAAGAAACACCAGGCCGGTGTTTGTATATATTGGCGGGGGGTCACCGTAGGCCCCTACACATAGTGCCCAGTCTAACAAACAACAGGCCTGAGCAGGAAATTGGTGCCAGGGGGTCACATGCGATCCTGATCTCTAGTGCCCAATCTAACAAACAAAAGGCCGGAGCCTGAAACTGGTGCCAGGGGGTCCCTTTCGACCTCTACGTATAGTGCCCAGTCTAACTAACAACATGCCTGAGTACGAAACTGGTGCCAGGGGTTCACCTGCGACCCCTGTGTCTAGTGCGCAGTCTAAGAAACAGCAGGCCGGGGTATGGAACTGGTGCCAGGGGGTCACCGTAGGCCCCTACACGTAGTGCCCAGTCTAACAAACAACCGGCCTGAGCAGGAAACTGGTGCCAGGGGGTCACATGCAAACCTGATCTCTAACAAACAAAAGGCCGGAGCCTGAAACTGGTGCCAGGGGGTCCCTTTCGACCTCTATGTATAGTGCCCAGTCTAACAAATAATAGGCCGGAGCCTGAAACTGGTGCAAGGGGGTCACCTGTGACCCCTGTGTCTAGTGCCCAGTCTAAGAAACAACAGGTCGGGCCCAAAACTGGTGCCAGGGGGTCACCTGCGACCCCTGCGTCTAGTGCCCAGTCTAACAAACAACAGGCCGGAGCCTGAAACTGGTGCCAGGAGGTCCCTTGCGACCCCTACGTCCAGTGCCCAGTCTAAGAAACAGCAGGCCGGTGTTTGGAACTGGTGCCAGGGGGTCACCTTAGGCCCCTACATCTAGTGCCCAGTCTAACAAACAACAGGCCTGAGCAGTAAATTGGTGCCCATGTGTCACATGCGACCCTGATCTCTAGTGCCCAATCTAACAAACAAAAGGCCGGAGCCTGAAACTGGTGCCAGGGGTCCCTTTTGACCTCTACGTATAGTGCCCAGTCTAACTAACAACATGCCTGAGTACGAAACTGGGCCAGGGGGTCACCTGCGGCCCCTAATATCTAGTGCCCCAGTCTAACAAACAACAGGCCGGAGCTGAAACTGGTGCCAAGGGGTCACCTGTTACCCCTGCGTCTAAAGCCCAGTCTAACAAACAACAGGCCGAAGACTGAAACTGGTGCCAGGGGGTCCCTTGTGGCCCCTACGTCTAGTGCCCAGTCTAACAAATAATAGGCAGAAGCCTGAAACTGGTGTGCCAGGGGGTTACCTGCGACCCCTGTGTCTAGTGCCCAGTCTAAGAAACAACAGTCTAGAGCCCGAAACTGGTGCCAGGGGGTCCCTTGTGGCCCCCTACATCTAGTGCCCAGTCTAACAAATAATAGGCCGGAACCTGAAACTGGTGCCAGGGGGTCCCTTGTGGCCCCTAAGTCTAGTGCCCAGTCTAACAAATAATAGGCCGGAGCCTGAAACTGGTGCAAGGGGGTCACCTGTGACCCCTGTGTCTAGTGCCCAGTCTAAGAAACAACAGGTCGGGCCAAAACTGGTGCCAGGGGGTCACCTGCGACCCCTGCGTCTAGAGCCCAGTTTAACAAACAACAGGACGGAGCCTGAAACTGGTGCCAGGAGGTCCCTTGCGACCCCTACGTCAAGTGCTCAGTCTAAGAAACAGCAGGCCGGGGTTTGTATCTATTGGCTGGGGGTCACCGTAGGCCCTACACATAGTGCCCCGTCTAACAAACAACCGGCCTGAGCAGGAATTGGTGCCAGGGGGTCACATGCGACCCTGATCTCTAGTGCCCAATCTAACAAACAAAAAGGCCGGAGCCTGAAACTGGTGCCAGGGGGTCCCTTTCGACCTCTACGTATAGTGCCCAGTCTAACTAACAACATGCCTGAGTACGAAACTGGTGCCAGGGGGTCAACTGCGACCCTATGTCTAGTGCCCAGTCTAAAAAACAAAAGTCTGGAGACCGAAACTGGTGCCAGGGGGTGCCTTGTGGCCCCTACGTCTAGTGACCAGTCTAACAAATAATAGGCCGGAGCCTGAAACTGGTGCAAGGGGGTCACCTGCGACCCCTCTGTCTAGTGCCTAGTCTAACAAACAACAGGACGGAGCCTGAACTGGTGCCATGGGTCCTTTGTGGCCCCTACGTCTAGCGCGCAGTCTAACAAATAATAGGCCGGGAGCCTGAAACTGGTGCCAGGGGTCACCTGTGACCCCTGTGTCTAGTGCCCAGTATAAGAAACAACAGGTCGGCCCAAACTGGTGCCAGGGGGTCACCTGCGACCCCTGCTTCTAGAGCCCAGTCTAACAAACAACAGGCTGGAGCCTGAACTGGTGCCAGGAGGTCCCTTGCGACCCTTACGTCCACTGCCCAGTCTAAGAAACAGCAGGCCGGGGTTTGGAACTGATGCCATTTGGTCCTTTGTGGCCCCTACAACTAGTGCCCAGTTTAACAAACAACAGGCCGGAGCCTGAAACTGGTTCAAAGGGGTCACCTGTTTCCCCTGTGTCTAAAGCCCAGTCTAACAAACAAAAGGCTGAAGTCTGAAACTGGTGCCAGGGGGTCCTTTGTGGCCCCTACGTCTAGTGACCACTCTAACAAATAATAGGCCGGAGCCTGAAACTGGTGCCAGGGGGTCACCTGTGACCCCTGTGTCTAGTGTCCAGTTAAGAAACAACAGGTCGGGCCCAAAACTGGTGCCCCTGCGTCTCTAGAGCCCAGTCTAAAAACAACAGGCCGGAGCCTGAAACTGGTGCCAGGAGGTCCCTTGCGACCCCTACGTCCAGTGCCCAGTCTAAGAAACAGCAGGCCGGGGTATGGAACTGGTGCCAGGGGGTCACCGTAGCCCTACACATAGTGCCCAGTCTAACAAACAACCGGCCTGAGCAGGAAACTGGTGCCAGGGGGTCACATGCAAACCTGATCTCTAGTGCCCAAATCTAACAAATAAAAGGACGGAGCCTGAAACTGGTGCCAGGGGGTCTCTTTCGACCTCTATGTATAGTGCCCAGTCTAACAAATAATAGGCCGGAGTCTGAAACTGGTGCAAGGGGGTCACCTGTGACCCCTGTGTCTAGTGCCCAGTCTAAGAAACAAACAGGTCGGGCCCAAAACTGGTGCCAGGGGGTCACCTGCGACCCCTGCGTCTAGAGCCCAGTCTAACAAACAACAGGCCGGAGCCGGAAACTGGTGCCAGGAGGTCCTTGCGACCCTACGTCCAGTGCCCAGTCTAAGAAACAGCAGGCCGGTGTTTGGAACTGGTGCCAGGGGGTCACCTTAGGCCCCTACATCTAGTGCCCAGTCTAAAAACAACCGGCTCTGAGCAGTAAATTGGTGCCAGGGGTCACATGCGACCCTGATCTCTAGTGCCCAATCTAACAAACAAAAGGCGGAGCTGAACTGGTGCCAGGGGGTCCCTTTTGACCTCTACGTATAGTGCCCACGTCTAACTAACAACATGCCTGAGTACGAAACTGGTGCCAGGGGGTCACCTGCGGACCCTATATCTAGTGCCCAGTCTAACAAACAACATGCCGGAGCCTTAAACTGGTGCCAAGGGGTCACCTGTTACCCCTGCGTCTAAAGCCCAGTCTAACAAACAACAGGCCGAAGACTTGAAACTGGTGCCAGGGGGTCCCTTGTGGCCCCTACGTCTAGTGCCCAGTCTAACAAATAATAGGCAGAAGCCTGAAACTGGTGCCAGGGGGTCACCTACGACCCCTGTGTCTAGTGCCCAGTCTAAGAAACAACAGGCCAGAGCCCGAAACTGGTGCCAGGGGGTCCCTTGTGGCCCCTACATCTAGTGCCCAGTCTAACAAATAATAGGCCGGAACTTGAAACTGGTGCCAGGGGTGGTCCCTTGTGGCCCCTAAGTCTAGTGCCCAGTCTAACAAAATAATAGGCCGGAGCCTGAAACTGGTGCAAGGGGGTCACCTGTGACCCCTGTGTCTAGTGCCCAGTCTAAGAAACAACAGGTCGGGCCCAAAACTGGTGCCAGGGGGTCACCTGCGACCCCTGCGTCTAGAGCCCAGTTTAACAAACAACAGGACGGAGCCTGAAACTGGTGCCAGGAGGTCCCTTGAAAAAACCCCTACGTCAAGTGCCCAGTCTAAGAAACAGCAGGCCGGTGTTTGTATCTATTGGTGGGGGGTCACCGTAGGCCCCTACACATACTGCCCAGTCTAACAAACACAGGCCTGAGCAGGAAATTGGTGCCAGGGGGTCACATGCGACCCTGATCTCTAGTGCCCAATCTAACAAACAAAAGGCCGGAGCCTGAAACTGGTGCCAGGGGGTCCCTTTCGACCTCTACGTATAGTGCCCAGTCTAACTAACAACATGCCTGAGTACGAAACTGGTGCCAGGGGGTCACCTACGACCCTATGTCTAGTGCCCAGTCTAAAAAACAAAAGTCTGGAGACCGAAACTGGTGCCAGGGGGTCCTTGTGGCCCCTACGTCTAGTGCCCAGTCTAACAAATAATAGGCCGGAGCCTGAAACTGGTGAAGGGGGTCACCTGTGACCCCTGTGTCTAGTGCTAGTCTAACAAACAACAGGACGGAGACTGAAACTGGTGCCATGGGTCCTTTGTGGCCCCTACGTCTAGCGCGCAGTCTAACAAATAATAGGCCGGAGCCTGAAACTGGTGCCAGGGGGGTCACCTGTGACCCCTGTGTCTAGTGCCCAGTATAAGAAACAACAGGTCGGGCCAAAACTGGTGCCAGGGGGTCACCTGCGACCCCTGGCTTCTAGAGCCCAGTCTAACAAACAACAGGCTGGAGCCTGAAACTGGTGCCAGGAGGTCCCTTGCGACCCTACGTCCACTGCCAGTCTAAGAAACAGCAGGCCGGGGTTTGGAACTGATGCCATTTGGTCCTTTGTGGCCCCTACAACTAGTGCCCAGTTTAACAAACAACAGGCCGGAGCCTGAAACTGGTTCAAAGGGGTCACCTCTTACCCCTGTGTCTAAAGCCCAGTCTAACAAACAAAAGGCTGAAGCCTGAAACTGGTGCCAGGGGGTCCTTTGTGGCCCCTACGTCTAGTGCCCACTCTAACAAATAATAGGCCGGAGCCTGAAACTGGTGCCAGGGGGTCACCTGTGACCCCTGTGTCTAGTTTCCAGTTTAAGAAACAACAGGTCGGGCCCAAAACTGGTGCCAGGGGGTCACCTGCGACCCCTGCGTCTAGAGCCCAGTCTAACAAACAACAGGCCGGAGCCTGAAACTGGTGCCAGGAGGTCCCTTGCGACCCCCTACGTCCAGTGCCCAGTCTAAGAAACAGCAGGCCGGGGTATGGAACTGGTGCCAGGGGGTCACCGTAGGCCCCTACACATAGTGCCCAGTCTAACAAACAACCGGCCTGAGCAGGAAACTGGTGCCAGGGGGTCACATGCAAACCTGATCTCTAACAAACAAAAGGCCGGAGCCTGAAACTGGTGCCAGGGGGTCCCTTTCGACCTCTATGTATAGTGCCCAGTCTAACAAATAATAGGCCGGAGCCAGAAACTGGTGCCAGGGGGTCACCTGTGACCCCTGTGTCTAGTTTCCAGTTTAAGAAACAACAGGTCGGGCCCAAAACTGGTGCCAGGGGGTCACCTGCGACCCCTGCGTCTAGAGCCCAGTCTAACAAACAACAGGCCGGAGCCTGAAACTGGTGCCAGGAGGTCCCTTGCGACCCCTACGTCCAGTGCCCAGTCTAAGAAACAGCAGGCCGGTGTTTGGAACTGGTGCCAGGGGTCACCTTGGGCCCCTACATCTAGTGCCCAGTCTAACAAACAACAGGCCTGAGCAGTAAATTGGTGCCAGGGGTCACATGCGACCCTGATCTCTAGTGCCCAATCTAACAAACAAAAGGCCGGAGCCTGAAACTGGTGCCAGGGGGTCCCTTTTGACCTCTACGTATAGTGCCCAGTCTAACTAACAACATGCCTGAGTACGAAACTGGGGCCAGGGGGTCACCTGCGGCCCCTATATCTAGTGCCCAGTCTAACAAACAACAGGCCGGAGCCTGAAACTGGTGCCAAGGGGTCACCTGTTACCCCTGCGTCTAAAGCCCAGTCTAACAAACAACAGGCCTAAGACTGAAACTGGTGCCAGGGGGTCCCTTGTGGCCCCTACGTCTAGTGCCCAGTCTAACAAATAATAGGCAGAAGCCTGCAAACTGGTGCCAGGGGGTCACCTGCGACCCCTGTGTCTAGTGCCCAGTCTAAGAAACAACAGTCTAGAGCCCGAAACTGGTGCCAGGGGGTCCCTTGTGGCCCCTACATCTAGTGCCCAGTCTAACAAATAATAGGCCGGAACCTGAAACTGGTGCCAGGGGGTCCCTTGTGGCCCCTAAGTCTAGTGCCCAGTCTAACAAATAATAGGCCGGAGCCTGAAACTGGTGCAAGGGGGTCACCTGTGACCCCTGTGTCTAGTGCCCAGTCTAAGAAACAACAGGTCGGGCCCAAAACTGGTGCCAGGGGGTCACCTGCGACCCCTGCGTCTAGAGCCCAGTTTAACAAACAACAGGACGGAGCCTGAAACTGGTGCCAGGAGGTCCCTTGAAAAAACCCCTACGTCAAGTGCCCAGTCTAAGAAACACCAGGCCGGTGTTTGTATCTATTGGCGGGGGGCCACCGTAAGCCCCTACACATAGTGCCCAGTCTAACAAACAACAGGCCTGAGCAGGAAATTGGTGCCAGGGGGTCACATGCGACCCTGATCTCTAGTGCCCAATCTAACAAACAAAAGGCCGGAGCCTGAAACTGGTGCCAGGGGGTCCCTTTCGACCTCTACGTATAGTGCCCAGTCTAACTAACAACATGCCTGAGTACGAAACTGGTGCCAGGGGGTCACTGCGACCCCTATGTCTAGTGCCCAGTCTAAAAAACAAAAGTCTGGAGACCGAAACTGGTGCCAGGGGTCCCTTGTGGCCCCTACGTCTAGTGCCAGTCTAACAAATAATAGGCCGGAGCCTGAAACTGGTGCAAGGGGGTCACCTGTGACCCCTGTGTCTAGTGCCTAGTCTAACAAACAACAGGACGGAGCCTGAAACTGGTGCCATGGGTCCTTTGTGGCCCCTACGTCTAGCGCGCAGTCTAACAAATAATAGGCCGGAGCCTGAAACTGGTGCCAGGGGGTCACCTGTGACCCCTGTGTCTAGTGCCAGTATAAGAAACAACAGGTCGGGCCCAAAACTGGTGCCAGGGGGTCACCTTGCGACCCCTGCTTCTAGAGCCCAGTCTAACAAACAACAGGCTGGAGCCTGAAACTGGTGCCAGGAGGTCCCTTGCGACCCCTACGTCCACTGCCCAGTCTAAGAAACAGCAGGCCGGGGTTTGGAACTGATGCCATTTGGTCCTTTGTGGCCCCTACAACTAGTGCCCAGTTTAACAAACAACAGGCCGGAGCCTGAAACTGGTTCAAAGGGGTCACCTAATTACCCCTGTGTCTAAAGCCCAGTCTAACAAACAAAAGGCTGAAGCCTGAAACTGGTGCCAGGAGGTCCCTTGCGACCCTACGTCCAGTGCCCAGTCTAAGAAAAAGCAGGCCGGGGTATGGAACTGGTGCCAGGGGGTCACCGTAGGCCCCTACACATAGTGCCCAGTCTAACAAACAACGGCCTGAGCAGGAAACTGGTGCCAGGGGGTCACATGCAAACCTGATCTCTAGTGCCCAATCTAACAAACAAAAGGCCGGAGCCTGAAACTGGTGCCAGGGGGTCTCTATCGACCTCTATGTATAGTGCCCAGTCTAACAAATAATAGGCCGGAGCCTAAAACTGGTGCAAGGGGTCACCTGTGACCCTGTGTCTAGTTCGCCAATCTAAGAAACAACAGGTCGGGCCCAAAACTGGTGCCAGGGGGTCAACTGCGACCCCTGCGTCTAGAGCCCAGTCTAACAAACAACAGGCCGGAGCCGGAAACTGGTGCCAGGGGGTCACCTGCGGCCCCTATATCTAGTGCCCAGTCTAACAAACAACATGCCGGAGCCTTAAACTGGTGCCAAGGGGTCACCTGTTACCCCTGCGTCTAAAGCCCAGTCTAACAAACAACAGGCCGAAGACTGAAACTGGTGCCAGGGGGTCCCTTGTGGCCCCTACGTCTAGTGCCCAGTCTAACAATAATAGGCAGAAGCCTGAAACTGGTGCCAGGGGTCACATGCGACCCCTGTGTCTAGTGCCCAGTCTAAGAAACAACAGGCCAGAGCCCGAAACTGGTGCCAGGGGGTCCCTTGTGGCCCCTACATCTAGTGCCCAGTCTAACAAATAATAGGCCGGAACCTGAAACTGGTGCCAGGGGGTCCCTTGTGGCCCCTACGTCTAGTGACCACTCTAACAAATAATAGGCCGGAGCCTGAAACTGGTGCCAGGGGGTCACCTGTGACCCCTGTGTCTAGTGTCCAGTTTAAGAAACAACAGGTCGGGCCCAAAACTGGTGCCAGGGGGTCACCTGCGACCCCTGCGTCTAGAGCCCAGTCTAACAAACAACAGGCCGGAGCCTGAAACTGGTGCCAGGAGGTCCCTTGCGACCCCTACGTCCAGTGCCCAGTCTAAGAAACAGCAGGCCGGGGTATGGAACTGGTGCCAGGGGGTCACCGTAGGCCCCTACACATAGTGCCCAGTCTAACAAACAACCGGCCTGAGCAGGAAACTGGTGCCAGGGGGTCACATGCAAACCTGATCTCTAGTGCCCAATCTAACAAACAAAAGGCCGGAGCCTGAACTGGTGCCAGGGGGTCTCTTTCGATCTTTCGACCTCTATGTATAGTGCCCAGTCTAACAAATAATAGGCCGGAGTCTGAAACTGGTGCAAGGGGGTCACCTGTGACCCCTGTGTCTAGTGCCCAGTCTAAGAAACAACAGGTCGGGCCCAAAACTGGTGCCAGGGGGTCACCTGCGACCCCTGCGTCTAGAGCCCAGTCTAACAAACAACAGGCCGGAGCCGGAAACTGGTGCCAGGAGGTCCCTTGCGACCCCTACGTCCAGTGCCCAGTCTAAGAAACAGCAGGCCGGTGTTTGGAACTGGTGCCAGGGGGTCACCTTAGGCCCCTACATCTAGTGCCCAGTCTAACAAACAACAGGCCTGAGCAGTAAATTGGTGCCAGGGGTCACATGCGACCCTGATCTCTAGTGCCCAATCTAACAAACAAAAGGCCGGAGCCTGAAACTGGTGCCAGGGGGTCCCTTTTGACCTCTATGTATAGTGCCCAGTCTAACTAACAACATGCCTGAGTACGAAACTGGTGCCAGGGGGTCACCTGCGGCCCCTATATCTAGTGCCCAGTCTAACAAACAACATGCCGGAGCCTTAAACTGGTGCCAAGGGGTCACCTGTTACCCCTGCGTCTAAAGCCCAGTCTAACAAACAACAGGCCGAAGACTGAAACTGGTGCCAGGGGGTCCCTTGTGGCCCCTACGTCTAGTGCCCAGTCTAACAAATAATAGGCAGAAGCCTGAAACTGGTGCCAGGGGGTCACCTGCGACCCCTGTGTCTAGTGCCCAGTCTAAGAAACAACAGGCCAGAGCCCGAAACTGGTGCCAGGGGGTCCCTTGTGGCCCCTACATCTAGTGCCCAGTCTAACAAATAATAGGCCGGAACCTGAAACTGGTGCCAGGGGGTCCCTTGTGGCCGCTAAGTCTAGTGCCCAGTCTAATAAATAATAGGCCGGAGCCTGAAACTGGTGCAAGGGGGTCACCTGTGACCCCTGTGTCTAGTGCCCAGTCTAAGAAACAACAGGTCGGGCCCAAAACTGGTGCCAGGGGGTCACCTGCGACCCCTGCGTCTAGAGCCCAGTTTAACAAACAACAGGACGGAGCCTGAAACTGGTGCCAGGAGGTCCCTTGAAAAAAACCCTACGTCAAGTGCCCAGTCTAAGAAACACCAGGCCGGTGTTTGTATATATTGGCGGGGGGTCACCGTAGGCCCCTACACATAGTGCCCAGTCTAACAAACAACAGGCCTGAGCAGGAAATTGGTGCCAGGGGGTCACATGCGATCCTGATCTCTAGTGCCCAATCTAACAAACAAAAGGCCGGAGCCTGAAACTGGTGCCAGGGGGTCCCTTTCGACCTCTACGTATAGTGCCCAGTCTAACTAACAACATGCCTGAGTACGAAACTGGTGCCAGGGGTTCACCTGCGACCCCTGTGTCTAGTGCGCAGTCTAAGAAACAGCAGGCCGGGGTATGGAACTGGTGCCAGGGGGTCACCGTAGGCCCCTACACGTAGTGCCCAGTCTAACAAACAACCGGCCTGAGCAGGAAACTGGTGCCAGGGGGTCACATGCAAACCTGATCTCTAACAAACAAAAGGCCGGAGCCTGAAACTGGTGCCAGGGGGTCCCTTTCGACCTCTATGTATAGTGCCCAGTCTAACAAATAATAGGCCGGAGCCTGAAACTGGTGCAAGGGGGTCACCTGTGACCCCTGTGTCTAGTGCCCAGTCTAAGAAACAACAGGTCGGGCCCAAAACTGGTGCCAGGGGGTCACCTGCGACCCCTGCGTCTAGTGCCCAGTCTAACAAACAACAGGCCGGAGCCTGAAACTGGTGCCAGGAGGTCCCTTGCGACCCCTACGTCCAGTGCCCAGTCTAAGAAACAGCAGGCCGGTGTTTGGAACTGGTGCCAGGGGGTCACCTTAGGCCCCTACATCTAGTGCCCAGTCTAACAAACAACAGGCCTGAGCAGTAAATTGGTGCCATGTGTCACATGCGACCCTGATCTCTAGTGCCCAATCTAACAAACAAAAGGCCGGAGCCTGAAACTGGTGCCAGGGGGTCCCTTTTGACCTCTACGTATAGTGCCCAGTCTAACTAACAACATGCCTGAGTACGAAACTGGGGCCAGGGGGTCACCTGCGGCCCCTATATCTAGTGCCCAGTCTAACAAACAACAGGCCGGAGCCTGAAACTGGTGCCAAGGGGTCACCTGTTACCCCTGCGTCTAAAGCCCAGTCTAACAAACAACAGGCCGAAGACTGAAACTGGTGCCAGGGGGTCCCTTGTGGCCCCTACGTCTAGTGCCCAGTCTAACAAATAATAGGCAGAAGCCTGAAACTGGTGCCAGGGGGTTACCTGCGACCCCTGTGTCTAGTGCCCAGTCTAAGAAACAACAGTCTAGAGCCCGAAACTGGTGCCAGGGGGTCCCTTGTGGCCCCTACATCTAGTGCCCAGTCTAACAAATAATAGGCCGGAACCTGAAACTGGTGCCAGGGGGTCCCTTGTGGCCCCTAAGTCTAGTGCCCAGTCTAACAAATAATAGGCCGGAGCCTGAAACTGGTGCAAGGGGGTCACCTGTGACCCCTGTGTCTAGTGCCCAGTCTAAGAAACAACAGGTCGGGCCCAAAACTGGTGCCAGGGGGTCACCTGCGACCCCTGCGTCTAGAGCCCAGTTTAACAAACAACAGGACGGAGCCTGAAACTGGTGCCAGGAGGTCCCTTGCGACCCCTACGTCAAGTGCTCAGTCTAAGAAACAGCAGGCCGGGGTTTGTATCTATTGGCTGGGGGTCACCGTAGGCCCCTACACATAGTGCCCAGTCTAACAAACAACCGGCCTGAGCAGGAAATTGGTGCCAGGGGGTCACATGCGACCCTGATCTCTAGTGCCCAATCTAACAAACAAAAGGCCGGAGCCTGAAACTGGTGCCAGGGGGTCCCTTTCGACCTCTACGTATAGTGCCCAGTCTAACTAACAACATGCCTGAGTACGAAACTGGTGCCAGGGGGTCAACTGCGACCCCTATGTCTAGTGCCCAGTCTAAAAAACAAAAGTCTGGAGACCGAAACTGGTGCCAGGGGGTGCCTTGTGGTCCCTACGTCTAGTGACCAGTCTAACAAATAATAGGCCGGAGCCTGAAACTGGTGCAAGGGGGTCACCTGCGACCCCTCTGTCTAGGGCCTAGTCTAACAAACAACAGGACGGAGCCTGAAACTGGTGCCATGGGTCCTTTGTGGCCCCTACGTCTAGCGCGCAGTCTAACAAATAATAGGCCGGAGCCTGAAACTGGTGCCAGGGGGTCACCTGTGACCCCTGTGTCTAGTGCCCAGTATAAGAAACAACAGGTCGGGCCCAAAACTGGTGCCAGGGGGTCACCTGCGACCCCTGCGTCTAGAGCCCAGTCTAACAAACAACAGGCCGGAGCCTGAAACTGGTGCCAGGAGGTCCCTTGCGACCCCTACGTCCAGTGCCCAGTCTAAGAAACAGCAGGCCGGGGTATGGAACTGGTGCCAGGGGGTCACCGTAGGCCCTACACATAGTGCCCAGTCTAACAAACAACCGGCCTGAGCAGGAAACTGGTGCCAGGGGGTCACATGCAAACCTGATCTCTAGTGCCCAATCTAACAAACAAAAGGCCGGAGCCTGAAACTGGTGCCAGGGGGTCTCTTTCGACCTCTATGTATAGTGCCCAGTCTAACAAATAATAGGCCGGAGTCTGAAACTGGTGCAAGGGGGTCACCTGTGACCCCTGTGTCTAGTGCCCAGTCTAAGAAACAACAGGTCGGGCCCAAAACTGGTGCCAGGGGGTCACCTGCGACCCCTGCGTCTAGAGCCCAGTCTAACAAACAACAGGCCGGAGCCGGAAACTGGTGCCAGGAGGTCCCTTGCGACCCCTACGTCCAGTGCCCAGTCTAAGAAACAGCAGGCCGGTGTTTGGAACTGGTGCCAGGGGGTCACCTTAGGCCCCTACATCTAGTGCCCAGTCTAACAAACAACAGGCCTGAGCAGTAAATTGGTGCCAGGGGTCACATGCGACCCTGATCTCTAGTGCCCAATCTAACAAACAAAAGGCCGGAGCCTGAAACTGGTGCCAGGGGGTCCCTTTTGACCTCTATGTATAGTGCCCAGTCTAACTAACAACATGCCTGAGTACGAAACTGGTGCCAGGGGGTCACCTGCGGCCCCTATATCTAGTGCCCAGTCTAACAAACAACATGCCGGAGCCTTAAACTGGTGCCAAGGGGTCACCTGTTACCCCTGCGTCTAAAGCCCAGTCTAACAAACAACAGGCCGAAGACTGAAACTGGTGCCAGGGGGTCCCTTGTGGCCCCTACGTTTAGTGCCCAGTCTAACAAATAATAGGCAGAAGCCTGAAACTGGTGCCAGGGGGTTACCTGCGACCCCTGTGTCTAGTGCCCAGTCTAAGAAACAACAGTCTAGAGCCCGAAACTGGTGCCAGGGCGTCCCTTGTGGCCCCTACATCTAATGCCCAGTCTAACAAATAATAGGCCGGAACCTGAAACTGGTGCCAGGGGGTCCCTTGTGGCCCCTAAGTCTAGTGCCCAGTCTAACAAATAATAGGCCGGAGCCTGAAACAGGTGCAAGGGGGTCACCTGTGACCCCTGTGTCTAGTGCCCAGTCTAAGAAACAACAGGTCGGGCCCAAAACTGGTGCCAGGGGGTCACCTGCGACCCCTGCGTCTAGAGCCCAGTTTAACAAACAACAGGACGGAGCCTGAAACTGGTGCCAGGAGGTCCCTTGCGACCCCTACGTCAAGTGCTCAGTCTAAGAAACAGCAGGCCGGGGTTTGTATGTATTGGCTGGGGGTCACCTTAGGCCCCTACACATAGTGCCCAGTCTAACAAACAACCGGCCTGAGCAGGAAATTGGTGCCAGGGGGTCACATGCGACCCTGATCTCTAGTGCCCAATCTAACAAACAAAAGGCCGGAGCCTGAAACTGGTGCCAGGGGGTCCCTTTCGACCTCTACGTATAGTGCCCAGTCTAACTAACAACATGCCTGAGTACGAAACTGGTGCCAGGGGGTCAACTGCGACCCCTATGTCTAGTGCCCAGTCTAAAAAACAAAAGTCTGGAGACCGAAACTGGTGCCAGGGGGTGCCTTGTGGTCCCTACGTCTAGTGACCAGTCTAACAAATAATAGGCCGGAGCCTGAAACTGGTGCAAGGGGGTCACCTGCGACCCCTCTGTCTAGTGCCTAGTCTAACAAACAACAGGACGGAGCCTGAAACTGGTGCCATGGGTCCTTTGTGGCCCCTACGTCTAGCGCGCAGTCTAACAAATAATAGGCCGGAGCCTGAAACTGGTGCCAGGGGGTCACCTGTGACCCCTGTGTCTAGTGCCCAGTATAAGAAACAACAGGTCGGGCCCAAAACTGGTGCCAGGGGGTCACCTGCGACCCCTGCTTCTAGAGCCCAGTCTAACAAACAACAGGCTGGAGCCTGAAACTGGTGCCAGGAGGTCCCTTGCGACCCCTACGTCCACTGCCCAGTCTAAGAAACAGCAGGCCGGGGTTTGGAACTGATGCCATTTGGTCCTTTGTGGCCCCTACAACTAGTGCCCAGTTTAACAAACAACAGGCCGGAGCCTGAAACTGGTTCAAAGGGGTCACCTGTTTCCCCTGTGTCTAAAGCCCAGTCTAACAAACAAAAGGCTGAAGTCTGAAACTGGTGCCAGGGGGTCCTTTGTGGCCCCTACGTCTAGTGACCACTCTAACAAATAATAGGCCGGAGCCTGAAACTGGTGCCAGGGGGTCACCTGTGACCCCTGTGTCTAGTGTCCAGTTTAAGAAACAACAGGTCGGGCCCAAAACTGGTGCCAGGGGGTCACCTGCGACCCCTGCGTCTAGAGCCCAGTCTAACAAACAACAGGCCGGAGCCTGAAACTGGTGCCAGGAGGTCCCTTGCGACCCCTACGTCCAGTGCCCAGTCTAAGAAACAGCAGGCCGGGGTATGGAACTGGTGCCAGGGGGTCACCGTAGGCCCTACACATAGTGCCCAGTCTAACAAACAACCGGCCTGAGCAGGAAACTGGTGCCAGGGGGTCACATGCAAACCTGATCTCTAGTGCCCAATCTAACAAACAAAAGGACGGAGCCTGAAACTGGTGCCAGGGGGTCTCTTTCGACCTCTATGTATAGTGCCCAGTCTAACAAATAATAGGCCGGAGTCTGAAACTGGTGCAAGGGGGTCACCTGTGACCCCTGTGTCTAGTGCCCAGTCTAAGAAACAACAGGTCGGGCCCAAAACTGGTGCCAGGGGGTCACCTGCGACCCCTGCGTCTAGAGCCCAGTCTAACAAACAACAGGCCGGAGCCGGAAACTGGTGCCAGGAGGTCCCTTGCGACCCCTACGTCCAGTGCCCAGTCTAAGAAACAGCAGGCCGGTGTTTGGAACTGGTGCCAGGGGGTCACCTTAGGCCCCTACATCTAGTGCCCAGTCTAACAAACAACCGGCCTGAGCAGTAAATTGGTGCCAGGGGTCACATGCGACCCTGATCTCTAGTGCCCAATCTAACAAACAAAAGGCCGGAGCCTGAAACTGGTGCCAGGGGGTCCCTTTTGACCTCTACGTATAGTGCCCAGTCTAACTAACAACATGCCTGAGTACGAAACTGGTGCCAGGGGGTCACCTGCGGACCCTATATCTAGTGCCCAGTCTAACAAACAACATGCCGGAGCCTTAAACTGGTGCCAAGGGGTCACCTGTTACCCCTGCGTCTAAAGCCCAGTCTAACAAACAACAGGCCGAAGACTGAAACTGGTGCCAGGGGGTCCCTTGTGGCCCCTACGTCTAGTGCCCAGTCTAACAAATAATAGGCAGAAGCCTGAAACTGGTGCCAGGGGGTCACCTACGACCCCTGTGTCTAGTGCCCAGTCTAAGAAACAACAGGCCAGAGCCCGAAACTGGTGCCAGGGGGTCCCTTGTGGCCCCTACATCTAGTGCCCAGTCTAACAAATAATAGGCCGGAACTTGAAACTGGTGCCAGGGGGTCCCTTGTGGCCCCTAAGTCTAGTGCCCAGTCTAACAAATAATAGGCCGGAGCCTGAAACTGGTGCAAGGGGGTCACCTGTGACCCCTGTGTCTAGTGCCCAGTCTAAGAAACAACAGGTCGGGCCCAAAACTGGTGCCAGGGGGTCACCTGCGACCCCTGCGTCTAGAGCCCAGTTTAACAAACAACAGGACGGAGCCTGAAACTGGTGCCAGGAGGTCCCTTGAAAAAACCCCTACGTCAAGTGCCCAGTCTAAGAAACAGCAGGCCGGTGTTTGTATCTATTGGTGGGGGGTCACCGTAGGCCCCTACACATACTGCCCAGTCTAACAAACAACAGGCCTGAGCAGGAAATTGGTGCCAGGGGGTCACATGCGACCCTGATCTCTAGTGCCCAATCTAACAAACAAAAGGCCGGAGCCTGAAACTGGTGCCAGGGGGTCCCTTTCGACCTCTACGTATAGTGCCCAGTCTAACTAACAACATGCCTGAGTACGAAACTGGTGCCAGGGGGTCACCTACGACCCCTATGTCTAGTGCCCAGTCTAAAAAACAAAAGTCTGGAGACCGAAACTGGTGCCAGGGGGTCCCTTGTGGCCCCTACGTCTAGTGCCCAGTCTAACAAATAATAGGCCGGAACCTGAAACTGGTGCAAGGGGGTCACCTGTGACCCCTGTGTCTAGTGCCTAGTCTAACAAACAACAGGACGGAGACTGAAACTGGTGCCATGGGTCCTTTGTGGCCCCTACGTCTAGCGCGCAGTCTAACAAATAATAGGCCGGAGCCTGAAACTGGTGCCAGGGGGTCACCTGTGACCCCTGTGTCTAGTGCCCAGTATAAGAAACAACAGGTCGGGCCCAAAACTGGTGCCAGGGGGTCACCTGCGACCCCTGCTTCTAGAGCCCAGTCTAACAAACAACAGGCTGGAGCCTGAAACTGGTGCCAGGAGGTCCCTTGCGACCCCTACGTCCACTGCCCAGTCTAAGAAACAGCAGGCCGGGGTTTGGAACTGATGCCATTTGGTCCTTTGTGGCCCCTACAACTAGTGCCCAGTTTAACAAACAACAGGCCGGAGCCTGAAACTGGTTCAAAGGGGTCACCTATTACCCCTGTGTCTAAAGCCCAGTCTAACAAACAAAAGGCTGAAGCCTGAAACTGGTGCCAGGGGGTCCTTTGTGGCCCCTACGTCTAGTGCCCACTCTAACAAATAATAGGCCGGAGCCTGAAACTGGTGCCAGGGGGTCACCTGTGACCCCTGTGTCTAGTTTCCAGTTTAAGAAACAACAGGTCGGGCCCAAAACTGGTGCCAGGGGGTCACCTGCGACCCCTGCGTCTAGAACCCAGTCTAACAAACAACAGGCCGGAGCCTGAAACTGGTGCCAGGAGGTCCCTTGCGACCCCTACGTCCAGTGCCCAGTCTAAGAAACAGCAGGCCGGGGTATGGAACTGGTGCAAGGGGGTCACCGTAGGCCCCTACACATAGTGCCCAGTCTAACAAACAACCGGCCTGAGCAGGAAACTGGTGCCAGGGGGTCACATGCAAACCTGATCTCTAACAAACAAAAGGCCGGAGCCTGAAACTGGTGCCAGGGGGTCCCTTTCGACCTCTATGTATAGTGCCCAGTCTAACAAATAATAGGCCGGAGCCAGAAACTGGTGCCAGGGGGTCACCTGTGACCCCTGTGTCTAGTTTCCAGTTTAAGAAACAACAGGTCGGGCCCAAAACTGGTGCCAGGGGGTCACCTGCGACCCCTGCGTCTAGAGCCCAGTCTAACAAACAACAGGCCGGAGCCTGAAACTGGTGCCAGGAGGTCCCTTGCGACCCCTACGTCCAGTGCCCAGTCTAAGAAACAGCAGGCCGGTGTTTGGAACTGGTGCCAGGGGGTCACCTTGGGCCCCTACATCTAGTGCCCAGTCTAACAAACAACAGGCCTGAGCAGTAAATTGGTGCCAGGGGTCACATGCGACCCTGATCTCTAGTGCCCAATCTAACAAACAAAAGGCCGGAGCCTGAAACTGGTGCCAGGGGGTCCCTTTTGACCTCTACGTATAGTGCCCAGTCTAACTAACAACATGCCTGAGTACGAAACTGGGGCCAGGGGGTCACCTGCGGCCCCTATATCTAGTGCCCAGTCTAACAAACAACAGGCCGGAGCCTGAAACTGGTGCCAAGGGGTCACCTGTTACCCCTGCGTCTAAAGCCCAGTCTAACAAACAACAGGCCTAAGACTGAAACTGGTGCCAGGGGGTCCCTTGTGGCCCCTACGTCTAGTGCCCAGTCTAACAAATAATAGGCAGAAGCCTGAAACTGGTGCCAGGGGGTCACCTGCGACCCCTGTGTCTAGTGCCCAGTCTAAGAAACAACAGTCTAGAGCCCGAAACTGGTGCCAGGGAGTCCCTTGTGGCCCCTACATCTAGTGCCCAGTCTAACAAATAATAGGCCGGAACCTGAAACTGGTGCCAGGGGGTCCCTTGTGGCCCCTAAGTCTAGTGCCCAGTCTAACAAATAATAGGCCGGAGCCTGAAACTGGTGCAAGGGGGTCACCTGTGACCCCTGTGTCTAGTGCCCAGTCTAAGAAACAACAGGTCGGGCCCAAAACTGGTGCCAGGGGGTCACCTGCGACCCCTGCGTCTAGAGCCCAGTTTAACAAACAACAGGACGGAGCCTGAAACTGGTGCCAGGAGGTCCCTTGAAAAAACCCCTACGTCAAGTGCCCAGTCTAAGAAACACCAGACCGGTGTTTGTATCTATTGGCGGGGGGCCACCGTAAGCCCCTACACATAGTGCCCAGTCTAACAAACAACAGGCCTGAGCAGGAAATTGGTGCCAGGGGGTCACATGCGACCCTGATCTCTAGTGCCCAATCTAACAAACAAAAGGCCGGAGCCTGAAACTGGTGCCAGGGGGTCCCTTTCGACCTCTACGTATAGTGCCCAGTCTAACTAACAACATGCCTGAGTACGAAACTGGTGCCAGGGGGTCACCTGCGACCCCTATGTCTAGTGCCCAGTCTAAAAAACAAAAGTCTGGAGACCGAAACTGGTGCCAGGGGGTCCCTTGTGGCCCCTACGTCTAGTGCCCAGTCTAACAAATAATAGGCCGGAGCCTGAAACTGGTGCAAGGGGGTCACCTGTGACCCCTGTGTCTAGTGCCTAGTCTAACAAACAACAGGACGGAGACTGAAACTGGTGCCATGGGTCCTTTGTGGCCCCTACGTCTAGCGCGCAGTCTAACAAATAATAGGCCGGAGCCTGAAACTGGTGCCAGGGGGTCACCTGTGACCCCTGTGTCTAGTGCCCAGTATAAGAAACAACAGGTCGGGCCCAAAACTGGTGCCAGGGGGTCACCTGCGACCCCTGCTTCTAGAGCCCAGTCTAACAAACAACAGGCTGGAGCCTGAAACTGGTGCCAGGAGGTCCCTTGCGACCCCTACGTCCACTGCCCAGTCTAAGAAACAGCAGGCCGGGGTTTGGAACTGATGCCATTTGGTCCTTTGTGGCCCCTACAACTAGTGCCCAGTTTAACAAACAACAGGCCGGAGCCTGAAACTGGTTCAAAGGGGTCACCTATTACCCCTGTGTCTAAAGCCCAGTCTAACAAACAAAAGGCTGAAGCCTGAAACTGGTGCCAGGAGGTCCCTTGCGACCCCTACGTCCAGTGCCCAGTCTAAGAAAAAGCAGGCCGGGGTATGGAACTGGTGCCAGGGGGTCACCGTAGGCCCCTACACATAGTGCCCAGTCTAACAAACAACCGGCCTGAGCAGGAAACTGGTGCCAGGGGGTCACATGCAAACCTGATCTCTAGTGCCCAATCTAACAAACAAAAGGCCGGAGCCTGAAACTGGTGCCAGGGGGTCTCTTTCGACCTCTATGTATAGTGCCCAGTCTAACAAATAATAGGCCGGAGCCTAAAACTGGTGCAAGGGGGTCACCTGTGACCCCTGTGTCTAGTTCGCCAATCTAAGAAACAACAGGTCGGGCCCAAAACTGGTGCCAGGGGGTCAACTGCGACCCCTGCGTCTAGAGCCCAGTCTAACAAACAACAGGCCGGAGCCGGAAACTGGTGCCAGGGGGTCACCTGCGGCCCCTATATCTAGTGCCCAGTCTAACAAACAACATGCCGGAGCCTTAAACTGGTGCCAAGGGGTCACCTGTTACCCCTGCGTCTAAAGCCCAGTCTAACAAACAACAGGCCGAAGACTGAAACTGGTGCCAGGGGGTCCCTTGTGGCCCCTACGTCTAGTGCCCAGTCTAACAAATAATAGGCAGAAGCCTGAAACTGGTGCCAGGGGGTCACATGCGATCCCTGTGTCTAGTGCCCAGTCTAAGAAACAACAGGCCAGAGCCCGAAACTGGTGCCAGGGGGTCCCTTGTGGCCCCTACATCTAGTGCCCAGTCTAACAAATAATAGGCCGGAACCTGAAACTGGTGCCAGGGGGTCCCTTGTGGCCCCTACGTCTAGTGACCACTCTAACAAATAATAGGCCGGAGCCTGAAACTGGTGCCAGGGGGTCACCTGTGACCCCTGTGTCTAGTGTCCAGTTTAAGAAACAACAGGTCGGGCCCAAAACTGGTGCCAGGGGGTCACCTGCGACCCCTGCGTCTAGAGCCCTGTCTAACAAACAACAGGCCGGAGCCTGAAACTGGTGCCAGGAGGTCCCTTGCGACCCCTACGTCCAGTGCCCAGTCTAAGAAACAGCAGGCCGGGGTATGGAACTGGTGCCAGGGGGTCACCGTAGGCCCTACACATAGTGCCCAGTCTAACAAACAACCGGCCTGAGCAGGAAACTGGTGCCAGGGGGTCACATGCAAACCTGATCTCTAGTGCCCAATCTAACAAACAAAAGGACGGAGCCTGAAACTGGTGCCAGGGGGTCTCTTTCGACCTCTATGTATAGTGCCCAGTCTAACAAATAATAGGCCGGAGTCTGAAACTGGTGCAAGGGGGTCACCTGTGACCCCTGTGTCTAGTGCCCAGTCTAAGAAACAACAGGTCGGGCCCAAAACTGGTGCCAGGGGGTCACCTGCGACCCCTGCGTCTAGAGCCCAGTCTAACAAACAACAGGCCGGAGCCGGAAACTGGTGCCAGGAGGTCCCTTGCGACCCCTACGTCCAGTGCCCAGTCTAAGAAACAGCAGGCCGGTGTTTGGAACTGGTGCCAGGGGGTCACCTTAGGCCCCTACATCTAGTGCCCAGTCTAACAAACAACAGGCCAGAGCAGTAAATTGGTGCCAGGGGTCACATGCGACCCTGATCTCTAGTGCCCAATCTAACAAACAAAAGGCCGGAGCCTGAAACTGGTGCCAGGGGGTCCCTTTTGACCTCTATGTATAGTGCCCAGTCTAACTAACAACATGCCTGAGTACGAAACTGGTGCCAGGGGGTCACCTGCGGCCCCTATATCTAGTGCCCAGTCTAACAAACAACATGCCGGAGCCTTAAACTGGTGCCAAGGGGTCACCTGTTACCCCTGCGTCTAAAGCCCAGTCTAACAAACAACAGGCCGAAGACTGAAACTGGTGCCAGGGGGTCCCTTGTGGCCCCTACGTCTAGTGCCCAGTCTAACAAATAATAGGCAGAAGCCTGAAACTGGTGCCAGGGGGTCACCTGCGACCCCTGTGTCTAGTGCCCAGTCTAAGAAACAACAGGCCAGAGCCCGAAACTGGTGCCAGGGGGTCCCTTGTGGCCCCTACATCTAGTGCCCAGTCTAACAAATAATAGGCCGGAACCTGAAACTGGTGCCAGGGGGTCCCTTGTGGCCCCTAAGTCTAGTGCCCAGTCTAATAAATAATAGGCCGGAGCCTGAAACTGGTGCAAGGGGGTCACCTGTGACCCCTGTGTCTAGTGCCCAGTCTAAGAAACAACAGGTCGGGCCCAAAACTGGTGCCAGGGGGTCACCTGCGACCCCTGCGTCTAGAGCCCAGTTTAACAAACAACAGGACGGAGCCTGAAACTGGTGCCAGGAGGTCCCTTGAAAAAAACCCTACGTCAAGTGCCCAGTCTAAGAAACACCAGGCCGGTGTTTGTATATATTGGCGGGGGGTCACCGTAGGCCCCTACACATAGTGCCCAGTCTAACAAACAACAGGCCTGAGCAGGAAATTGGTGCCAGGGGGTCACATGCGATCCTGATCTCTAGTGCCCAATCTAACAAACAAAAGGCCGGAGCCTGAAACTGGTGCCAGGGGGTCCCTTTCGACCTCTACGTATAGTGCCCAGTCTAACTAACAACATGCCTGAGTACGAAACTGGTGCCAGGGGTTCACCTGCGACCCCTGTGTCTAGTGCGCAGTCTAAGAAACAGCAGGCCGGGGTATGGAACTGGTGCCAGGGGGTCACCGTAGGCCCCTACACATAGTGCCCAGTCTAACAAACAACCGGCCTGAGCAGGAAACTGGTGCCAGGGGGTCACATGCAAACCTGATCTCTAACAAACAAAAGGCCGGAGCCTGAAACTGGTGCCAGGGGGTCCCTTTCGACCTCTATGTATAGTGCCCAGTCTAACAAATAATAGGCCGGAGCCTGAAACTGGTGCAAGGGGGTCACCTGTGACCCCTGTGTCTAGTGCCCAGTCTAAGAAACAACAGGTCGGGCCCAAAACTGGTGCCAGGGGGTCACCTGCGACCCCTGCGTCTAGTGCCCAGTCTAACAAACAACAGGCCGGAGCCTGAAACTGGTGCCAGGAGGTCCCTTGCGACCCCTACGTCCAGTGCCCAGTCTAAGAAACAGCAGGCCGGTGTTTGGAACTGGTGCCAGGGGGTCACCTTAGGCCCCTACATCTAGTGCCCAGTCTAACAAACAACAGGCCTGAGCAGTAAATTGGTGCCATGTGTCACATGCGACCCTGATCTCTAGTGCCCAATCTAACAAACAAAAGGCCGGAGCCTGAAACTGGTGCCAGGGGGTCCCTTTTGACCTCTACGTATAGTGCCCAGTCTAACTAACAACATGCCTGAGTACGAAACTGGGGCCAGGGGGTCACCTGCGGCCCCTATCTCTAGTGCCCAGTCTAACAAACAACAGGCCGGAGCCTGAAACTGGTGCCAAGGGGTCACCTGTTACCCCTGCGTCTAAAGCCCAGTCTAACAAACAACAGGCCGAAGACTGAAACTGGTGCCAGGGGGTCCCTTGTGGCCCCTACGTCTAGTGCCCAGTCTAACAAATAATAGGCAGAAGCCTGAAACTGGTGCCAGGGGGTTACCTGCGACCCCTGTGTCTAGTGCCCAGTCTAAGAAACAACAGTCTAGAGCCTGAAACTGGTGCCAGGGGGTCCCTTGTGGCCCCTACATCTAGTGCCCAGTCTAACAAATAATAGGCCGGAACCTGAAACTGGTGCCAGGGGGTCCCTTGTGGCCCCTAAGTCTAGTGCCCAGTCTAACAAATAATAGGCCGGAGCCTGAAACTGGTGCAAGGGGGTCACCTGTGACCCCTGTGTCTAGTGCCCAGTCTAAGAAACAACAGGTCGGGCCCAAAACTGGTGCCAGGGGGTCACCTGCGACCCCTGCGTCTAGAGCCCAGTTTAACAAACAACAGGACGGAGCCTGAAACTGGTGCCAGGAGGTCCCTTGCGACCCCTACGTCAAGTGCTCAGTCTAAGAAACAGCAGGCCGGGGTTTGTATCTATTGGCTGGGGGTCACCGTAGGCCCCTACACATAGTGCCCAGTCTAACAAACAACCGGCCTGAGCAGGAAATTGGTGCCAGGGGGTCACATGCGACCCTGATCTCTAGTGCCCAATCTAACAAACAAAAGGCCGGAGCCTGAAACTGGTGCCAGGGGGTCCCTTTCGACCTCTACGTATAGTGCCCAGTCTAACTAACAACATGCCTGAGTACGAAACTGGTGCCAGGGGGTCAACTGCGACCCCTATGTCTAGTGCCCAGTCTAAAAAACAAAAGTCTGGAGACCGAAACTGGTGCCAGGGGGTGCCTTGTGGCCCCTACGTCTAGTGACCAGTCTAACAAATAATAGGCCGGAGCCTGAAACTGGTGCAAGGGGGTCACCTGCGACCCCTCTGTCTAGTGCCTAGTCTAACAAACAACAGGACGGAGCCTGAAACTGGTGCCATGGGTCCTTTGTGGCCCCTACGTCTAGCGCGCAGTCTAACAAATAATAGGCCGGAGCCTGAAACTGGTGCCAGGGGGTCACCTGTGACCCCTGTGTCTAGTGCCCAGTATAAGAAACAACAGGTCGGGCCCAAAACTGGTGCCAGGGGGTCACCTGCGACCCCTGCTTCTAGAACCCAGTCTAACAAACAACAGGCTGGAGCCTGAAACTGGTGCCAGGAGGTCCCTTGCGACCCCTACGTCCACTGCCCAGTCTAAGAAACAGCAGGCCGGGGTTTGGAACTGATGCCATTTGGTCCTTTGTGGCCCCTACAACTAGTGCCCAGTTTAACAAACAACAGGCCGGAGCCTGAAACTGGTTCAAAGGGGTCACCTGTTTCCCCTGTGTCTAAAGCCCAGTCTAACAAACAAAAGGCTGAAGTCTGAAACTGGTGCCAGGGGGTCCTTTGTGGCCCCTACGTCTAGTGACCACTCTAACAAATAATAGGCCGGAGCCTGAAACTGGTGCCAGGGGGTCACCTGTGACCCCTGTGTCTAGTGTCCAGTTTAAGAAACAACAGGTCGGGCCCAAAACTGGTGCCAGGGGGTCACCTGCGACCCCTGCGTCTAGAGCCCAGTCTAACAAACAACAGGCCGGAGCCTGAAACTGGTGCCAGGAGGTCCCTTGCGACCCCTACGTCCAGTGCCCAGTCTAAGAAACAGCAGGCCGGGGTATGGAACTGGTGCCAGGGGGTCACCGTAGGCCCTACACATAGTGCCCAGTCTAACAAACAACCGGCCTGAGCAGGAAACTGGTGCCAGGGGGTCACATGCAAACCTGATCTCTAGTGCCCAATCTAACAAACAAAAGGACGGAGCCTGAAACTGGTGCCAGGGGGTCTCTTTCGACCTCTATGTATAGTGCCCAGTCTAACAAATAATAGGCCGGAGTCTGAAACTGGTGCAAGGGGGTCACCTGTGACCCCTGTGTCTAGTGCCCAGTCTAAGAAACAACAGGTCGGGCCCAAAACTGGTGCCAGGGGGTCACCTGCGACCCCTGCGTCTAGAGCCCAGTCTAACAAACAACAGGCCGGAGCCGGAAACTGGTGCCAGGAGGTCCCTTGCGACCCCTACGTCCAGTGCCCAGTCTAAGAAACAGCAGGCCGGTGTTTGGAACTGGTGCCAGGGGGTCACCTTAGGCCCCTACATCTAGTGCCCAGTCTAACAAACAACCGGCCTGAGCAGTAAATTGGTGCCAGGGGTCACATGCGACCCTGATCTCTAGTGCCCAATCTAACAAACAAAAGGCCGGAGCCTGAAACTGGTGCCAGGGGGTCCCTTTTGACCTCTACGTATAGTGCCCAGTCTAACTAACAACATGCCTGAGTACGAAACTGGTGCCAGGGGGTCACCTGCGGACCCTATATCTAGTGCCCAGTCTAACAAACAACATGCCGGAGCCTTAAACTGGTGCCAAGGGGTCACCTGTTACCCCTGCGTCTAAAGCCCAGTCTAACAAACAACAGGCCGAAGACTGAAACTGGTGCCAGGGGGTCCCTTGTGGCCCCTACGTCTAGTGCCCAGTCTAACAAATAATAGGCAGAAGCCTGAAACTGGTGCCAGGGGGTCACCTACGACCACTGTGTCTAGTGCCCAGTCTAAGAAACAACAGGCCAGAGCCCGAAACTGGTGCCAGGGGGTCCCTTGTGGCCCCTACATCTAGTGCCCAGTCTAACAAATAATAGGCCGGAACTTGAAACTGGTGCCAGGGGGTCCCTTGTGGCCCCTAAGTCTAGTGCCCAGTCTAACAAATAATAGGCCGGAGCCTGAAACTGGTGCAAGGGGGTCACCTGTGACCCCTGTGTCTAGTGCCCAGTCTAAGAAACAACAGGTCGGGCCCAAAACTGGTGCCAGGGGGTCACCTGCGACCCCTGCGTCTAGAGCCCAGTTTAACAAACAACAGGACGGAGCCTGAAACTGGTGCCAGGAGGTCCCTTGAAAAAACCCCTACGTCAAGTGCCCAGTCTAAGAAACACCAGGCCGGTGTTTGTATCTATTGGTGGGGGGTCACCGTAGGCCCCTACACATACTGCCCAGTCTAGCAAACAACAGGCCTGAGCAGGAAATTGGTGCCAGGGGGTCACATGCGACCCTGATCTCTAGTGCCCAATCTAACAAACAAAAGGCCGGAGCCTGAAACTGGTGCCAGGGGGTCCCTTTCGACCTCTACGTATAGTGCCCAGTCTAACTAACAACATGCCTGAGTACGAAACTGGTGCCAGGGGGTCACCTGCGACCCCTATGTCTAGTGCCCAGTCTAAAAAACAAAAGTCTGGAGACCGAAACTGGTGCCAGGGGGTCCCTTGTGGCCCCTACGTCTAGTGCCCAGTCTAACAAATAATAGGCCGGAGCCTGAAACTGGTGCAAGGGGGTCACCTGTGACCCCTGTGTCTAGTGCCTAGTCTAACAAACAACAGGACGGAGACTGAAACTGGTGCCATGGGTCCTTTGTGGCCCCTACGTCTAGCGCGCAGTCTAACAAATAATAGGCTGGAGCCTGAAACTGGTGCCAGGGGGTCACCTGTGACCCCTGTGTCTAGTGCCCAGTATAAGAAACAACAGGTCGGGCCCAAAACTGGTGCCAGGGGGTCACCTGCGACCCCTGCTTCTAGAGCCCAGTCTAACAAACAACAGGCTGGAGCCTGAAACTGGTGCCAGGAGGTCCCTTGCGACCCCTACGTCCACTGCCCAGTCTAAGAAACAGCAGGCCGGGGTTTGGAACTGATGCCATTTGGTCCTTTGTGGCCCCTACAACTAGTGCCCAGTTTAACAAACAACAGGCCGGAGCCTGAAACTGGTTCAAAGGGGTCACCTATTACCCCTGTGTCTAAAGCCCAGTCTAACAAACAAAAGGCTGAAGCCTGAAACTGGTGCCAGGGGGTCCTTTGTGGCCCCTACGTCTAGTGCCCACTCTAACAAATAATAGGCCGGAGCCTGAAACTGGTGCCAGGGGGTCACCTGTGACCCCTGTGTCTAGTTTCCAGTTTAAGAAACAACAGGTCGGGCCCAAAACTGGTGCCAGGGGGTCACCTGCGACCCCTGCGTCTAGAGCCCAGTCTAACAAACAACAGGCCGGAGCCTGAAACTGGTGCCAGGAGGTCCCTTGCGACCCCTACGTCCAGTGCCCAGTCTAAGAAACAGCAGGCCGGGGTATGGAACTGGTGCCAGGGGGTCACCGTAGGCCCCTACACATAGTGCCCAGTCTAACAAACAACCGGCCTGAGCAGGAAACTGGTGCCAGGGGGTCACATGCAAACCTGATCTCTAACAAACAAAAGGCCGGAGCCTGAAACTGGTGCCAGGGGGTCCCTTTCGACCTCTATGTATAGTGCCCAGTCTAACAAATATTAGGCCGGAGCCTGAAACTGGTGCCAGGGGGTCACCTGTGACCCCTGTGTCTAGTTTCCAGTTTAAGAAACAACAGGTCGGGCCCAAAACTGGTGCCAGGGGGTCACCTGCGACCCCTGCGTCTAGAGCCCAGTCTAACAAACAACAGGCCGGAGCCTGAAACTGGTGCCAGGAGGTCCCTTGCGACCCCTACGACCAGTGCCCAGTCTAAGAAACAGCAGGCCGGTGTTTGGAACTGGTGCCAGGGGGTCACCTTGGGCCCCTACATCTAGTGCCCAGTCTAACAAACAACAGGCCTGAGCAGTAAATTGGTGCCAGGGGTCACATGCGACCCTGATCTCTAGTGCCCAATCTAACAAACAAAAGGCCGGAGCCTGAAACTGGTGCCAGGGGGTCCCTTTTGACCTCTACGTATAGTGCCCAGTCTAACTAACAACATGCCTGAGTACGAAACTGGGGCCAGGGGGTCACCTGCGGCCCCTATATCTAGTGCCCAGTCTAACAAACAACAGGCCGGAGCCTGAAACTGGTGCCAAGGGGTCACCTGTTACCCCTGCGTCTAAAGCCCAGTCTAACAAACAACAGGCCTAAGACTGAAACTGGTGCCAGGGGGTCCCTTGTGGCCCCTACGTCTAGTGCCCAGTCTAACAAATAATAGGCAGAAGCCTGAAACTGGTGCCAGGGGGTCACCTGCGACCCCTGTGTCTAGTGCCCAGTCTAAGAAACAACAGTCTAGAGCCCGAAACTGGTGCCAGGGGGTCCCTTGTGGCCCCTACATCTAGTGCCCAGTCTAACAAATAATAGGCCGGAACCTGAAACTGGTGCCAGGGGGTCCCTTGTGGCCCCTAAGTCTAGTGCCCAGTCTAACAAATAATAGTCCGGAGCCTGAAACTGGTGCAAGGGGGTCACCTGTGACCCCTGTGTCTAGTGCCCAGTCTAAGAAACAACAGGTCGGGCCCAAAACTGGTGCCAGGGGGTCACCTGCGACCCCTGCGTCTAGAGCCCAGTTTAACAAACAACAGGACGGAGCCTGAAACTGGTGCCAGGAGGTCCCTTGAAAAAACCCCTACGTCAAGTGCCCAGTCTAAGAAACACCAGGCCGGTGTTTGTATCTATTGGCGGGGGGCCACCGTAAGCCCCTACACATAGTGCCCAGTCTAACAAACAACAGGCCTGAGCAGGAAATTGGTGCCAGGGGGTCACATGCGACCCTGATCTCTAGTGCCCAATCTAACAAACAAAAGGCCGGAGCCTGAAACTGGTGCCAGGGGGTCCCTTTCGACCTCTACGTATAGTGCCCAGTCTAACTAACAACATGCCTGAGTACGAAACTGGTGCCAGGGGGTCACCTGCGACCCCTATGTCTAGTGCCCAGTCTAAAAAACAAAAGTCTGGAGACCGAAACTGGTGCCAGGGGGTCCCTTGTGGCCCCTACGTCTAGTGCCCAGTCTAACAAATAATAGGCCGGAGCCTGAAACTGGTGCAAGGGGGTCACCTGTGACCCCTGTGTCTAGTGCCTAGTCTAACAAACAACAGGACGGAGCCTGAAACTGGTGCCATGGGTCCTTTGTGGCCCCTACTTCTAGCGCGCAGTCTAACAAATAATAGGCCGGAGCCTGAAACTGGTGCCAGGGGGTCACCTGTGACCCCTGTGTCTAGTGCCCAGTATAAGAAACAACAGGTCGGGCCCAAAACTGGTGCCAGGGGGTCACCTGCGACCCCTGCTTCTAGAGCCCAGTCTAACAAACAACAGGCTGGAGCCTGAAACTGGTGCCAGGAGGTCCCTTGCGACCCCTACGTCCACTGCCCAGTCTAAGAAACAGCAGGCCGGGGTTTGGAACTGATGCCATTTGGTCCTTTGTGGCCCCTACAACTAGTGCCCAGTTTAACAAACAACAGGCCGGAGCCTGAAACTGGTTCAAAGGGGTCACCTATTACCCCTGTGTCTAAAGCCCAGTCTAACAAACAAAAGGCTGAAGCCTGAAACTGGTGCCAGGAGGTCCCTTGCGACCCCTACGTCCAGTGCCCAGTCTAAGAAAAAGCAGGCCGGGGTATGGAACTGGTGCCAGGGGGTCACCGTAGGCCCCTACACATAGTGCCCAGTCTAACAAACAACCGGCCTGAGCAGGAAACTGGTGCCAGGGGGTCACATGCAAACCTGATCTCTAGTGCCCAATCTAACAAACAAAAAGGCCGGAGCCTGAAACTGGTGCCAGGGGGTCTCTTTCGACCTCTATGTATAGTGCCCAGTCTAACAAATAATAGGCCGGAGCCTAAAACTGGTGCAAGGGGGTCACCTGTGACCCCTGTGTCTAGTTCGCCAATCTAAGAAACAACAGGTTGGGCCCAAAACTGGTGCCAGGGGGTCAACTGCGACCCCTGCGTCTAGAGCCCAGTCTAACAAACAACAGGCCGGAGCCGGAAACTGGTGCCAGGAGGTCCCTTGCGACCCCTATGTCCAGTGCCCAGTCTAAGAAACAGCAGGCCGGTGTTTGGAACTGGTGCCAGGGGGTCACCTTAGGCCCCTACATCTAGTGCCCAGTCTAACAAACAACAGGCCTGAGCAGTAAATTGGTGCCAGGGGTCACATGCGACCCTGATCTCTAGTGCCCAATCTAACAAACAAAAGGCCGGAGCCTGAAACTGGTGCCAGGGGGTCCCTTTTGAGTTTTGACCTCTACGTATAGTGCCCAGTCTAACTAACAACATGCCTGAGTACGAAACTGGTGCCAGGGGGTCACCTGCGGCCCCTATATCTAGTGCCCAGTCTAACAAACAACAGGCCGGAGCATGAAACTGGTGCCAAGGGGTCACCTATTACCCCTGCGTCTAAAGCCCAGTCTAACAAACAACAGGCCGAAGACTGAAACTGGTGCCAGGGGGTCCCTTGTGGCCCCTACGTCTAGTGCCCAGTCTAACAAATAATAGGCAGAAGCCTGAAACTGGTGCCAGGGGGTCACCTACGACCCCTGTGTCTAGTGCCCAGTCTAAGAAACAACAGGCCAGAGCCCGAAACTGGTGCCAGGGGGTCCCTTGTGGCCCCTACATCTAGTGCCCAGTCTAACAAATAATAGGCCGGAACCTGAAACTGGTGCCAGGGGGTCCCTTGTGGCCCCTAAGTCTAGTGCCCAGTCTAACAAATAATAGGCCGGAGCCTGAAACTGGTGCAAGGGGGTCACCTGTGACCCCTGTGTCTAGTGCCCAGTCTAAGAAACAACAGGTCGGGCCCAAAACTGGTGCCAGGGGGTCACCTGCGACCCCTGCGTCTAGAGCCCAGTTTAACAAACAACAGGACGGAGCCTGAAACTGGTGCCAGGAGGTCCCTTAAAAAAAACCCTACGTCAAGTGCCCAGTCTAAGAAACACCAGGCCGGTGTTTGTATCTATTGGCGGGGGGCCACCGTAGGCCCCTACACATAGTGCCCAGTCTAACAAACAACAGGCCTGAGCAGGAAATTGGTGCCAGGGGGTCACATGCGACCCTTATCTCTAGTGCCCAATCTAACAAACAAAAGGCCGGAGCCTGAAACTGGTGCCAGGGGGTCCCTTTCGACCTCTACGTATAGTGCCCAGTCTAACTAACAACATGCCTGAGTACGAAACTGGTGCCAGGGGGTCACCTGCGACCCCTATGTCTAGTGCCCAGTCTAAAAAACAAAAGTCTGGAGACCGAAACTGGTGCCAGGGGGTCCCTTGTGGCCCCTACGTCTAGTGCCCAGTCTAACAAATAATAGGCCGGAGCCTGAAACTGGTGCAAGGGGGTCACCTGTGGCCCCTGTGTCTAGTGCCTAGTCTAACAAACAACAGGACGGAGCCTGAAACTGGTGCCATGGGTCCTTTGTGGCCCCTACGTCTAGAGCGCAGTCTAACAAATAATAGGCCGGAGCCTGAAACTGGTGCCAGGGGGTCACCTGTGACCCCTGTGTCTAGTGCCCAGTATAAGAAACAACAGGTCGGGCCCAAAACTGGTGCCAGGGGGTCACCTGCGACCCCTGCTTCTAGAGCCCAGTCTAACAAACAACAGGCTGGAGCCTGAAACTGGTGCCAGGAGGTCCCTTGCGACCCCTACGTCCACTGCCCAGTCTAAGAAACAGCAGGCCGGGGTTTGGAACTGATGCCATTTGGTCCTTTGTGGCCCCTACAACTAGTGCCCAGTTTAAAAACAACAGGCCGGAGCCTGAAACTGATTCAAAGGGGTCACCTATTACCCCTGTGTCTAAAGCCCAGTCTAACAAACAAAAGGCTGAAGCCTGAAACTGGTGCCAGGGGGTCCTTTGTGGCCCCTACGTCTAGTGCCCACTCTAACAAATAATAGGCCGGGTTCTGAAACTGGTGCCAGGGGGTCACCTGTGACCCCTGTGTCTAGTTTCCAGTTTAAGAAACAACAGGTCGGGCCCAAAACTGGTGCCAGGGGGTCACCTGCGACCCCTGCGTCTAAAGCCCAATCTAACAAACAACAGGCCGGAGCCTGAAACTGGTGCCAGGAGGTCCCTTGCGACCCCTACGTCCAGTGCCCAGTCTAAGAAACAGCAGGCCAGGGGGAATGGAACTGGTGCCAGGGGGTCACCGTAGGCCCCTACACATAGTGCCCAGTCTAACAAACAACCGGCCTGAGCAGGAAACTGGTGCCAGGGGGTCACATGCAAACCTGATCTCTAACAAACAAAAGGCCGGAGCCTGAAACTGGTGCCAGGGGGTCCCTTTCGACCTCTATGTATAGTGCCCAGTCTAACAAATAATAGGCCGGAGCCTGAAACTGGTGCAAGGGGGTCACCTGCGACCCCTGCGTCTAGAGCCCAGTCTAAGAAACAACAGGCCGGAGCCTGAAACTGGTGCCAGGAGGTCCCTTGCGACCCCTACGTCCAGTGCCCAGTCTAAGAAACAGCAGGCCGGTGTTTGGAACTGGTGCCAGGGGGTCACCTTAGGCCCCTACATCTAGTGCCCAGTCTAACAAACAACAGGCCTGAGCAGTAAATTGGTGCCAGGGGTCACATGCGACCCTGATCTCTAGTGCCCAATCTAACAAACAAAAGGCCGGAGCCTGAAACTGGTGCCAGGGGGTCCCTTTCGACCTCTACGTATAGTGCCCAGTCTAACTAACAACATGCCTGAGTACGAAACTGGGGCCAGGGGGTCACCTGCGGCCCCTATATCTAGTGCCCAGTCTAACAAACAACAGGCCGGAGCCTGAAACTGGTGCCAAGGGGTCACCTGTTACCCTTGCGTCTAAAGCCCAGTCTAACAAACAACAGGCCGAAGACTGAAACTGGTTCCAGGGGGTCCCTTGTGGCCCCTACGTCTAGTGCCCAGTCTAACAAATAATAGGCAGAAGCCTGAAACTGGTGCCAGGGGGTCACCTGCGACCCCTGTGTCTAGTGCCCAGTCTAAGAAACAACAGTCTAGAGCCCGAAACTGGTGCCAGGGGGTCCCTTGTGGCCCCTACATCTAGTGCCCAGTCTAACAAATAATAGGCCGGAACCTGAAACTGGTGCCAGGGGGTCCCTTGTGGCCCCTAAGTCTAGTGCCCAGTCTAACAAATAATAGGCCGGAGCCTGAAACTGGTGCAAGGGGGTTACCTGTGACCCCTGTGTCTAGTGCCCAGTCTAAGAAACAACAGGTCGGGCCCAAAACTTGTGCCAGGGGGTCACCTGCGACCCCTGCGTCTAGAGCCCAGTTTAACAAACAACAGGACGGAGCCTGAAACTGGTGCCAGGAGGTCCCTTGAAACCCCTACGTCAAGTGCCCAGTCTAAGAAACACCAGGCCGGTGTTTGTATCTATTGGCGGGGGGTCACCGTAGGCCCCTACACATAGTGCCCAGTCTAGCAAGCAACAGGCCTGAGCAGGAAATTGGTGCCAGGGGGTCACATGCGACCCTGATCTCTAGTGCCCAATCTAACAAACAAAAGGCCGGAGCCTGAAACTGGTGCCAGGGGGTCCCTTTCGACCTCTACGTATAGTGCCCAGTCTAACTAACAACATGCCTGAGTACGAAACTGGTGCCAGGGGGTCACCTGCGACCCCTATGTCTAGTGCCCAGTCTAAAAAACAAAAGTCTGGAGACCGAAACTGGTGCCAGGGGGTCCCTTGAGGCCCCTACATCTAGTGCCCAGTCTAACAAATAATAGGCCGGAGCCTGAAACTGGTGCAAGGGGGTCACCTGTGACCCCTGTGTCTAGTGCCTAGTCTAACAAACAACAGGACGGAGCCTGAAACTGGTGCCATGGGTCCTTTGTGGCCCCTACGTCTAGCGCGCAGTCTAACAAATAATAGGCCGGAGCCTGAAACTGGTGCCAGGGGGTCACCTGTGACCCCTGTGTCTAGTGCCCAGTATAAGAAACAACAGGTCGGCCCAAAACTGGTGCCAGGGGGTCACCTGCGACCCCTGCTTCTAGAGCCCAGTATAACAAACAACAGGCTGGAGCCTGAAACTGGTGCCAGGAGGTCCCTTGCGACCCCTACGTCCACTGCCCAGTCTAAGAAACAGCAGGCCGGGGTTTGGAACTGATGCCATTTGGTCCTTTGTGGCCCCTACAACTAGTGCCCAGTTTAAAAACAACAGGCCGGAGCCTGAAACTGATTCAAAGGGGTCACCTATTACCCCTGTGTCTAAAGCCCAGTCTAACAAACAAAAGGCTGAAGCCTGAAACTGGTGCCAGGGGGTCCTTTGTGGCCCCTACGTCTAGTGCCCACTCTAACAAATAATAGGCCGGGTTCTGAAACTGGTGCCAGGGGGTCACCTGTGACCCCTGTGTCTAGTTTCCAGTTTAAGAAACAACAGGTCGGGCCCAAAACTGGTGCCAGGGGGTCACCTGCGACCCCTGCGTCTAAAGCCCAATCTAACAAACAACAGGCCGGAGCCTGAAACTGGTGCCAGGAGGTCCCTTGCGACCCCTACGTCCAGTGCCCAGTCTAAGAAACAGCAGGCCAGGGGGAATGGAACTGGTGCCAGGGGGTCACCGTAGGCCCCTACACATAGTGCCCAGTCTAACAAACAACCGGCCTGAGCAGGAAACTGGTGCCAGGGGGTCACATGCAAACCTGATCTCTAACAAACAAAAGGCCGGAGCCTGAAACTGGTGCCAGGGGGTCCCTTTCGACCTCTATGTATAGTGCCCAGTCTAACAAATAATAGGCCGGAGCCTGAAACTGGTGCAAGGGGGTCACCTGCGACCCCTGCGTCTAGAGCCCAGTCTAAGAAACAACAGGCCGGAGCCTGAAACTGGTGCCAGGAGGTCCCTTGCGACCCCTACGTCCAGTGCCCAGTCTAAGAAACAGCAGGCCGGTGTTTGGAACTGGTGCCAGGGGGTCACCTTAGGCCCCTACATCTAGTGCCCAGTCTAACAAACAACAGGCCTGAGCAGTAAATTGGTGCCAGGGGTCACATGCGACCCTGATCTCTAGTGCCCAATCTAACAAACAAAAGGCCGGAGCCTGAAACTGGTGCCAGGGGGTCCCTTTCGACCTCTACGTATAGTGCCCAGTCTAACTAACAACATGCCTGAGTACGAAACTGGGGCCAGGGGGTCACCTGCGGCCCCTATATCTAGTGCCCAGTCTAACAAACAACAGGCCGGAGCCTGAAACTGGTGCCAAGGGGTCACCTGTTACCCTTGCGTCTAAAGCCCAGTCTAACAAACAACAGGCCGAAGACTGAAACTGGTTCCAGGGGGTCCCTTGTGGCCCCTACGTCTAGTGCCCAGTCTAACAAATAATAGGCAGAAGCCTGAAACTGGTGCCAGGGGGTCACCTGCGACCCCTGTGTCTAGTGCCCAGTCTAAGAAACAACAGTCTAGAGCCCGAAACTGGTGCCAGGGGGTCCCTTGTGGCCCCTACATCTAGTGCCCAGTCTAACAAATAATAGGCCGGAACCTGAAACTGGTGCCAGGGGGTCCCTTGTGGCCCCTAAGTCTAGTGCCCAGTCTAACAAATAATAGGCCGGAGCCTGAAACTGGTGCAAGGGGGTTACCTGTGACCCCTGTGTCTAGTGCCCAGTCTAAGAAACAACAGGTCGGGCCCAAAACTTGTGCCAGGGGGTCACCTGCGACCCCTGCGTCTAGAGCCCAGTTTAACAAACAACAGGACGGAGCCTGAAACTGGTGCCAGGAGGTCCCTTGAAACCCCTACGTCAAGTGCCCAGTCTAAGAAACACCAGGCCGGTGTTTGTATCTATTGGCGGGGGGTCACCGTAGGCCCCTACACATAGTGCCCAGTCTAGCAAGCAACAGGCCTGAGCAGGAAATTGGTGCCAGGGGGTCACATGCGACCCTGATCTCTAGTGCCCAATCTAACAAACAAAAGGCCGGAGCCTGAAACTGGTGCCAGGGGGTCCCTTTCGACCTCTACGTATAGTGCCCAGTCTAACTAACAACATGCCTGAGTACGAAACTGGTGCCAGGGGGTCACCTGCGACCCCTATGTCTAGTGCCCAGTCTAAAAAACAAAAGTCTGGAGACCGAAACTGGTGCCAGGGGGTCCCTTGAGGCCCCTACATCTAGTGCCCAGTCTAACAAATAATAGGCCGGAGCCTGAAACTGGTGCAAGGGGGTCACCTGTGACCCCTGTGTCTAGTGCCTAGTCTAACAAACAACAGGACGGAGCCTGAAACTGGTGCCATGGGTCCTTTGTGGCCCCTACGTCTAGCGCGCAGTCTAACAAATAATAGGCCGGAGCCTGAAACTGGTGCCAGGGGGTCACCTGTGACCCCTGTGTCTAGTGCCCAGTATAAGAAACAACAGGTCGGCCCAAAACTGGTGCCAGGGGGTCACCTGCGACCCCTGCTTCTAGAGCCCAGTATAACAAACAACAGGCTGGAGCCTGAAACTGGTGCCAGGAGGTCCCTTGCGACCCCTACGTCCACTGCCCAGTCTAAGAAACAGCAGGCCGGGGTTTGGAACTGATGCCATTTGGTCCTTTGTGGCCCCTACAACTAGTGCCCAGTTTAACAAACAACAGGCCGGAGCCTGAAACTGGTTCAAAGGGGTCACCTGTTACCCCTGTGTCTAAAGCCCAGTCTAACAAACAAAAGGCTGAAGTCTGAAACTGGTGCCAGGGGGTCCTTTGTGGCCCCTACGTCTAGTGCCCACTCTAACAAATAATAGGCCGGAGCCTGAAACTGGTGCCAGGGGGTCACCTGTGACCCCTGTGTCTAGTGTCCAGTTTAAGAAACAACAGGTCGGGCCCAAAACTGGTGCCAGGGGGTCACCTGCGACCCCTGCGTCTAGAGCCCAGTCTAACAAACAACAGGCCGGAGCCTGAAACTGGTGCCAGGAGGTCCCTTGCGACCCCTACGTCCAGTGCCCAGTCTAAGAAACAGCAGGCCGGGGTATGGAACTGGTGCCAGGGGGTCACCGTAGGCCCCTACACATAGTGCCCAGTCTAACAAACAACCGGCCTGAGCAGGAAACTGGTGCCAGGGGGTCACATGCAAACCTGATCTCTAGTGCCCAATCTAACAAACAAAAGGCCGGAGCCTGAAACTGGTGCCAGGGGGTCTCTTTCGACCTCTATGTATAGTGCCCAGTCTAACAAATAATAGGCCGGAGCCTAAAACTGGTGCAAGGGGGTCACCTGTGACCCCTGTGTCTAGTGCCCAGTCTAAGAAACAACAGGTCGGGCCCAAAACTGGTGCCAGGGGGTCAACTGCGACCCCTGCGTCTAGAGCCCAGTCTAACAAACAACAGCCGGAGCCGGAAACTGGTGCCAGGAGGTCCCTTGCGACCCCTATGTCCAGTGCCCAGTCTAAGAAACAGCAGGCCGGTGTTTGGAACTGGTGCCAGGGGGTCACCTTAGGCCCCTACATCTAGTGCCCAGTCTAACAAACAACAGGCCTGAGCAGTAAATTGGTGCCAGGGGTCACATGCGACCCTGATCTCTAGTGCCCAATCTAACAAACAAAAGTCCGGAGCCTGAAACTGGTGCCAGGGGGTCCCTTTTGACCTCTACGTATAGTACCCAGTCTAACTAACAACATGCCTGAGTACGAAACTGGTGCCAGGGGGTCACCTGCGGCCCCTATATCTAGTGCCCAGTCTAACAAACAACAGGCCGAAGCATGAAACTGGTGCCAAGGGGTCACCTGTTACCCCTGCGTCTAAAGCCCAGTCTAACAAACAACAGGCCGAAGACTGAAACTGGTGCCAGGGGGTCCCTTGTGGCCGCTACGTCTAGTGCCCAGTCTAACAAATAATAGGCAGAAGCCTGAAACTGGTGCCAGGGGGTCACCTACGACCCCTGTGTCTAGTGCCCAGTCTAAGAAACAACAGGCCAGAGTCCGAAACTGGTGCCAGGGGGTCCCTTGTGGCCCCTACATCTAGTGCCCAGTCTAACAAATAATAGGCCGGAACCTGAAACTGGTGCCAGGGGGTCCCTTGTGGCCCCTAAGTCTAGTGCCCAGTCTAACAAATAATAGGCCGGAGCCTGAAACTGGTGCAAGGGGGTCACCTGTGACCCCTGTGTCTAGTGCCCAGTTTAAGAAACAACAGGTCGGGCCCAAAACTGGTGCCAGGGGGTCACCTGCGACCCCTGCGTCTAGAGCCCAGTTTAACAAACAACAGGACTGAGCCTGAAACTGGTGCCAGGAGGTCCCTTGAAAAAACCCCTACGTCAAGTGCCCAGTCTAAGAAACACCAGGCCGGTGTTTGTATCTATTGGCGGGGGGCCACCGTAGGCCCCTACACATAGTGCCCAGTCTAACAAACAACAGGCCTGAGCAGGAAATTGGTGCCAGGGGGTCACATGCGACCCTGATCTCTAGTGCCCAATCTAACAAACAACAGGACGGAGCCTGAAACTGGTGCCATGGGTCCTTTGTGGCCCCTAAGTCTAGTGCCCAGTCTAACAAATAATAGGCCGGAGCCTGAAACTGGTGCCAGGGGGTCACCTGTGACCCCTGTGTCTAGTGCCCAGTCTAAGAAACAACAGGTCGGGCCCAAAACTGGTGCCAGGGGGTCACCTGCGACCCCTGCTTCTAGAGCTTAGTCTAATAAACAACAGGCTGGAGCCTGAAACTGGTGCCAGGAGGTCCCTTGCGACCCCTACGTCCACTGCCCAGTCTAAGAAACAGCAGGCCGGGGTTTGGAACTGATGCCATTTGGTCCTTTGTGGCCCCTACAACTAGTGCCCAGTTTAACAAACAACAGGCCGGAGCCTGAAACTGGTTCAAAGGGGTCACCTATTACCCCTGTGTCTAAAGCCCAGTCTAACAAACAAAAGGCTGAAGCCTGAAACTGGTTCCAGGGGGTCCTTTGTGGCCCCTACGTCTAGTGCCCACTCTAACAAATAATAGGCCGGAGCCTGAAACTGGTGCCAGGGGTCACCTGTGACCCCTGTGTCTAGTGTCCAGTTTAAGAAACAACAGGTCGGGCCCAAAACTGGTGCCAGGGGGTCACCTGCAACCCCTGCGTCTAGAGCCCAGTCTAACAAACAACAGGCCGGAGCCTGAAACTGGTGCCAGGAGGTCCCTTGCGACCCCTACGTCCAGTGCCCAGTCTAAGAAACAGCAGGCCGGGGTATGGAACTGGTGCCAGGGGGTCACCGTAGGCCCCTACACATAGTGCCCAGTCTAACAAACAACCGGCCTGAGCAGGAAACTGGTGCCTGGGGGTCACATGCAAACCTGATCTCTAGTGCCCAATCTAACAAACAAAAGGCCGGAGCCTGAAACTGGTGCCAGGGGGTCCCTTTCGACCTCTATGTATAGTGCCCAGTCTAACTAATAACATGCCTGAGTATGAAACTGGTGCCAGGGGGTCACCTGCGACCCCTATGTCTAGTGCCCAGTCTAAAAAACAAAAGGCTGGAGACCGAAACTGGTGCCAGGTGGTCCTTTGTGGCACCTATGTCTAGTGCCCAGTCTAACAAATAATAGGCCGGAGCCTGAAACTGGTGCCAGGGGGTCACCTGTGACCCCTGCGTCTAGAGCCCAGTCTAACAAACAACAGGCTGGAGCCTGAAACTGGTGGCAGGGGGTCACCTGTGACCCCTGCGTCTAGAGCCCAGTCTAACAAACAACAGGCTGGAGCCAGAAACTGGTGCCAGGGGGTCACCTGTGACCCCTGCGTCTGGCGCCCAGTCTAACAAACAATAGGCCCGGAGCCTAAAACTGTTGCCAGGAGGTCCCTTGCGACCCCTACGTCCAGTGCCCAGTCTAAGAAACAGCAGGCCGGGGTTTGGAACTGGTGCCAGGGGGTCACCTTAGGCCCCTACATCTAGTGCCCAGTCTAACAAACAACAGGCCTGAGCAGGAAATTGGTGCCAGGGGGTCACATGCGACCCTGATCTCTAGTGCCCAATCTAACTAACAAAAGGCCGGAGCCTGAAACTAGGGCCAGGGGGTCCCTTTCGACCACTACGTATAGTGCCCAGTCTAACTAACAACATGCCTGCGTACGAAACTGGTGCCAGGGGGTCACCTGCAGCCCCTATATCTAGTGCCCAGTCTAACAAACAACAGGCCGGAGCCTGAAACTGGTGCCAAGGGGTCACCTGTTACCCCTGCGTCTAAAGCCCAGTCTAACAAACAACAGGCCGAAGACTGAAACTGGTGCCAGGGGGTCCCTTGTGGCCCCTACGTCTAGTGCCCAGTCTAACAAATAATAGGCAGAAGCCTGAAACTGGTGCCAGGGGGTCACCTGCGACCCCTGTGTCTAGTGCCCAGTCTAAGAAACAACAGGCCAGAGCCCGAAACTAGTGCCAGGGGGTCCCTTGTGGCCCTTACATCTAGTGCCCAGTCTAACAAATAATAGGACGAAACCTGAAACTGGTGCCAGGGGGTCCCTTGTGGCCCCTAAGTCTAGTGCCCAGTCTAACAAATAATAGGCCGGAGCCTGAAACTGGTGCAAGGGGGTCACCTGCGACCCCTGTGTCTAGTGCCCAGTCTAAGAAACAACATGCCAGAGCCCGATACTGGTGCCATGGGTCCCTTGTGGCCCCTACATCTAGTGCCCAGTCTAACAAATAATAGGCCGGAACCTGAAACTGGTGCCAGGGGGTCCGTTGTGGCCCCTAAGTCTAGTGCCCAGTCTAACAAATATTAGGCCGGAGCCTGAAACTGGTGCCAGGGGGTCACCTGCGACCCCTATGTCTAGTGCCCAGTCTAACAAACAACAGGCCGGAGCCTGAAACTGGTGCCAAGGGGTCACCAGTTACCCCTGCGTCTAAAGCCCAGTCTAACAAACAACAGGCCGAAGACTGAAACTGGTGCCAGGGGGTCCCTTGTGGCCCCTACGTCTAGTGCCCAGTCTAACAAATAATAGGCAGAAGCCTGAAACTGGTGCCATGGGGTCACCTGCGACCCCTGTGTCTAGTGCCCAGTCTAAGAAACAACAGGCCAGAGCCCGAAACTGGTGCCAGGGGGTCCCTTGTGGCCCCTACATCTAGTGCCTAGTCTAACAAATAATAGGCCGGAACCTGAAACTGGTGCCAGGGTGTCCCTTGTGGCCCCTAAGTCTAGTGCCCAGTCTAACAAATAATAGGCCGGAGCCTGAAACTGGTGCAAGGGGGTCACCTTTGACCCCTGTGTCTAGTGCAAAGTCTAAGAAACAACAGGTCGGGCCCAAAACTGGTGCCAGGGGGTCACCTGCGACCCCTGCGTCTAGAGCCCAGTCTAACAAACAACAGGAAGGAGCCTGAAACTGGTGCCAGGAGGTCCCTTGCGACCCCTACGTCAAGTGCCCAGTCTAAGAAACAGCAGGCCGGGGTTTGTATCTATTGGCTGGAGGTCAACGTAGGCCCCTACACATAGTGCCCAGTCTAACAAACAACAGGCCTGAGCAGGAAATTGGTGCCAGGGGGTCACATGCGACCCTGATCTCTAGTGCCCAATCTAACAAACAAAAGGCTGGAGCCTGAAACTGGTGCCAGGGGGTCCCTTTCGACCTCTACGTATAGTGCCCAGTCTAACTAACAACATGCCTGAGTACGAAATTGGTGCCAGGGGGTCTCCTGCGACCCCTATGTCTAGTGCCCAGTCTAAAAAACAAAAGTCTGGAGACCGAAACTGGTGCCAGGGGGTGCCTTGTGGCCCCTACGTCTAGTGCCCAGTCTAACAAATAATAGGCCGGAGCCTGAAACTGGTGCAAGGGGGTCACCTGTGACCCCTGTGTCTAGTGCCTAGTCTAACAAACAACAGGATGGAGCCTGAAACTGGTGCCATGGGTCCTTTGTGGCCCCTACGTCTAGTGCCCACTCTAACAAATAATAGGCCGGAGCCTGAAACTGGTGCCAGGGGGTCACCTGTGACCCCTGTGTCTAGTGCCCAGTATAAGAAAAAACAGTTCGGGCCCAAAACTGGTGCCAGGGGGTCACCTGCGACCCCTGCTTCTAGAGCCCAGTCTAACAAACAACAGGCTGGAGCCTGAAACTGGTGCCAGGAGGTCCCTTGCGACCCCTACGTCCACTGCCCAGTCTAAGAAACAGCAGGCCGGGGTTTGGTACTGATGCCATTTGGTCTTTTGTGGCCCCTACAACTAGTGCCCAGTTTAACAAACAACAGGCCGGAGCCTGAAACTGGTACAAAGGGGTCACCTGTTGCCCCTGTGTCTAAAGCCCAGTCAAACAAATAAAAGGCCGAAGCCTGAAACTGGTGCCAGGGGGTCCCTTGTGGCCCCTACATCTAGTCCCCAGTCTAACAAATAATAGGCCGGAACCTGAAACTGGTGCCAGGGGGTCCGTTGTGGCCCCTAAGTCTAGTGCCCAGTCTAACAAATATTAGGCCGGAGCCTGAAACTGGTGCCAGGGGGTCACCTGCGACCCCTATGTCTAGTGCCCAGTCTAACAAACAACAGGCCGGAGCCGGAAACTGGTGCCAAGGGGTCACCAGTTACCCCTGCGTCTAAAGCCCAGTCTAACAAACAACAGGCCGAAGACTGAAACTGGTGCCAGGGGGTCCCTTGTGGCCCCTACGTCTAGTGCCCAGTCTAACAAATAATAGGCAGAAGCCTGAAACTGGTGCCATGGGGTCACCTGCGACCCCTGTGTCTAGTGCCCAGTCTAAGAAACAACAGGCCAGAGCCCGAAACTGGTGCCAGGGGGTCCCTTGTGGCCCCTACATCTAGTGCCCAGTCTAACAAATAATAGGCCGGAACCTGAAACTGGTGCCAGGGTGTCCCTTGTGGCCCCTAAGTCTAGTGCCCAGTCTAACAAATAATAGGCCGGAGCCTGAAACTGGTGCAAGGGGGTCACCTTTGACCCCTGTGTCTAGTGCAAAGTCTAAGAAACAACAGGTCGGGCCCAAAACTGGTGCCAGGGGGTCACCTGCGACCCCTGCGTCTAGAGCCCAGTCTAACAAACAACAGGAAGGAGCCTGAAACTGGTGCCAGGAGGTCCCTTGCGACCCCTACGTCAAGTGCCCAGTCTAAGAAACAGCAGGCCGGGGTTTGTATCTATTGGCTGGAGGTCAACGTAGGCCCCTACACATAGTGCCCAGTCTAACAAACAACAGGCCTGAGCAGGAAATTGGTGCCATGGGGTCACATGCGACCCTGATCTCTAGTGCCCAATCTAACAAACAAAAGGCTGGAGCCTGAAACTGGTGCCAGGGGGTCCCTTTCGACCTCTACGTATAGTGCCCAGTCTAACTAACAACATGCCTGAGTACGAAATTGGTGCCAGGGGGTCTCCTGCGACCCCTATGTCTAGTGCCCAGTCTAAAAAACAAAAGTCTGGAGACCGAAACTGGTGCCAGGGGGTGCCTTGTGGCCCCTACGTCTAGTGCCCAGTCTAACAAATAATAGGCCGGAGCCTGAAACTGGTGCAAGGGGGTCACCTGTGACCCCTGTGTCTAGTGCCTAGTCTAACAAACAACAGGACGGAGCCTGAAACTGGTGCCATGGGTCCTTTGTGGCCCCTACGTCTAGTGCCCACTCTAACAAATAATAGGCCGGAGCCTGAAACTGGTGCCAGGGGGTCACCTGTGACCCCTGTGTCTAGTGCCCAGTATAAGAAAAAACAGTTCGGGCCCAAAACTGGTGCCAGGGGGTCAACTGCGACCCCTGCTTCTAGAGCCCAGTCTAACAAACAACAGGCTGGAGCCTGAAACTGGTGCCAGGAGGTCCCTTGCGACCCCTACGTCCACTGCCCCAGTCTAAGAAACAGCATGCCGGGGTTTGGTACTGATGCCATTTGGTCTTTTGTGGCCCCTACAACTAGTGCCCAGTTTAACAAACAACAGGCCGGAGCCTGAAACTGGTACAAAGGGGTCACCTGTTGCCCCTGTGTCTAAAGCCCAGTCTAACAAATAAAAGGCCGAAGCCTGAAACTGGTGCCAGGGGGTCCCTTGTTACCCCTAAGTCTAGTGCCCAGTCTAACAAATAATAGGCCGGAGCCTGAAACTGGTGCAAGGGGGTCACCTGTGACCCCTGTGTCTAGTGCCCAGTCTAAGAAACAACAGGCCGGGCCCAAAACTGGTGCCAGGGGGTCACCTGCGACCCCTGCGTCTAGAGCCCAGTCTAACAAACAACAGACCGGAGCCTGAAACTGGTGCCAGGAGGTCCTTTAGGACCCCTACGTCCAGTGCCCAGTCTAAGAAACAGCAGGCCGGGGTTTGGAACTGGTGCCAGGGGGTCACCTTAGGCCCCTACATCTAGTGCCCAGTCTAACAAACAACAGGCCTGAGCAGGAAATTGGTGCCAGGGGGTCACATGCGACCCTGATCTCTAGTGCCCAATCTAACAAACAAAAGGCCGGAGCCTGAAACTGGTGCCAGGGGGTCCCTTTCGACCGCTACGTATAGTGCCCAGTCTAACTAACAACATGCCTGAGTACGAAACTGGGGCCAGGGGGTCACCTGCGACCCCTATGTCTAGTGCCCAGTCTAAAAAACAAAAGTCTGGAGACCGAAACTGGTGCCAGGGGGTCCCTTGTGGTCCCTACGTCTAGTGCCAAGTCTAACAAATAATAGGCCGGAGCCTGAAACTGGTGCAAGGGGGTAACCTGTGACCCCTGTGTCTAGTGACTAGTCTAACAAACAACAGGACGGAGCCTGAAACTGGTGCCATGGGTCCTTTGTGGCCCCTACGTCTAGTGCGCAGTCTAACAAATAATAGGCTGGAGCCTGAAACTGGTGCCAGGGGGTCACCTGTGACCCCTGTGTCTAGTGCCCAGTATAAGAAACAACAGGTCGGGCCCAAAACTGGTGCCAGGGGGTCACCTGCGACCCTTCCTTCTAGAGCCCAGTCTAACAAACAACAGGCTGGAGCCTGAAACTGGTGCAAGGGGGTCACCTTTGACCCCTGTGTCTAGTGCAAAGTCTAAGAAACAACAGGTCGGGCCCAAAACTGGTGCCAGGGGGTCACCTGCGACCCCTGCGTCTAGAGCCCAGTCTAACAAACAACAGGACGGAGCCTGAAACTGGTGCCAGGAGGTCCCTTGCGACCCCTACGTCAAGTGCCCAGTCTAAGAAACAGCAGGCCGGGGTTTGTATCTATTGGCTGGGGGTCAACGTAGGCCCCTACACATAGTGCCCAGTCTATCAAACAACAGGCCTGAGCAGGAAATTGGGGCCAGGGGGTCACATGCGACCCTGATCTCTAGTGCCCAATCTAACAAACAAAAGGCTGGAGCCTGAAACTGGTGCCAGGGGGTCACCTGCGACCCCTGTGTCTAGTGCCCAGTCTAAGAAACAACAGGCCAGAGCCTGAAACTGGTGCCAGGGGGTCCCTTGTGGCCCCTACATCTAGTGCCCAGTCTAACAAATAATAGGCCGGAACCTGAAACTGGTGCCAGGGGGTCCCTTGTGGCCCCTAAGTCTAGTGCCCAGTCTAACAAATAATAGGCCGGAGCCTGAAACTGGTGCCAGGGGGTCACCTGTGACCCCTGTGTCTAGTGCCCAGTATAAGAAAAAACAGTTCGGGCCCAAAACTGGTGCCAGGGGGTCACCTGCGACCCCTGCTTCTAGAGCCCAGTCTAACAAACAACAGGCTGGAGCCTGAAACTGGTGCCAGGAGGTCCCTTGCGACCCCTACGTCCACTGCCCAGTCTAAGAAACAGCAGGCCGGGGTTTGGTACTGATGCCATTTGGTCCTTTGTGGCCCCTACAACTAGTGCCCAGTTTAACAAACAACAGGCCGGAGCCTAAAACTGGTACAAAGGGGTCACCTGTTACCCCTGTGTCTAAAGCCCAGTCTAACAAATAAAAGGCCGAAGCCTGAAACTGGTGCCAGGGGGTCCCTTGTGGCCCCTACATCTAGTCCCCAGTCTAACAAATAATAGGCCGGAACCTGAAACTGGTGCAAGGGGGTCACCTGTGACCCCTGTGTCTAGTGCCCAGTCTAAGAAACAACAGGCCGGGCCCAAAACTGGTGCCAGGGGGTCACCTGCGACCCCTGCGTCTAGAGCCCAGTCTAACAAACAACAGACCGGAGCCGGAAACTGGTGCCAGGAGGTCCTTTAGGACCCCTACGTCCAGTGCCCAGTCTAAGAAACAGCATGCCTGGGTTTGGAACTGGTGCCAGGGGGTCACCTTAGGCCCCTACATCTAGTGCCCAGTCTAACTAACAACAAGCCTGAGCAGTAAATTGGTGCCAGGGGGTCACATGCGACCCTGATCTCTAGTGCCCAATCTAACAAACAAAAGGCCGGAGCCTGAAACTGGTGCCAGGGGGTCCCTTTCGACCTCTACGTATAGTGCCCAGTCTAACTAACAACATGCCTGAGTACGAAACTGGTGCCAGGGGGTCACCTGCGGCCCCTATATCTAGTGCCCAGTCTAACAAACAACAGGCCGGAACCTGAAACTGGTGCCAAGGTGTCACCTGTTACCCCTGCGTCTAAAGCCCAGTCTAACAAACAACAGGCCGAAGACTGAAACTGGTTCCAGGGGGTCCCTTGTGGCCCCTACGTCTAGTGCCCAGTCTAACAAATAATAGGCCGGAGCCTGAAACTGGTGCCAGGGGGTCACCTGCGACCCCTGTGTCTAGTGCCCAGTCTAAGAAACAACAGGCCAGAGCCCGAAACTGGTGCAAGGGGGTCCCTTGTGGCCCCTACATCTAGTGCCCAGTCTAACAAATAATAGGCCGGAACCTGAAACTGGTGCCAGGGGGTCCCTTGTTACCCCTAAGTCTAGTGCCCAGTCTAACAAATAATAGGCCGGAGCCTGAAACTGGTGCAAGTGGGTCACCTGTGACCCCTGTGTCTAGTGCCCAGTCTAAGAAACAACAGGTCGGGCCCAAAACTGGTGCCAGGGGGTCACCTGCGACCCCTGCGTCTAGAGCCCAGTTTAACAAACAACAGGACGGAGCCTGAAACTGGTGCCAGGAGGTCCCTTGCAACCCCTACGTCAAGTGCCCAGTCTAAGAAACACCAGGCCGGTGTTTGTATCTATTGGCTGGGGGTCACCGTAGGCCCCTACACATAGTGCCCAGTCTAACAAACAACAGGCCTGAGCAGGAAATTGGTGCCAGGGGGTCACATGCGACCCTGATCTCTAGTGCCCAATCTAACAAACAAAAGGCCGGAGCCTGAAACTGGTGCCAGGGGGTCCCTTTCGACCTCTACGTATAGTGCCCAGTCTAACTAACAACATGCCTGAGTACGAAACTGGGGCCAGGGGGTCACCTGCGACCCCTATGTCTAGTGCCCAGTCTAAAAAACAAAAGTCTGGGGAACGAAACTGGTGCCAGGGGGTCCCTTGTGGCCCCTACGTCTAGTGCCCAGTCTAACAAATAATAGGCTGGAGCCTGAAACTGGTGCCAAGGGGTCACCTGTTACCCCTGCGTCTAAAGCCCAGTCTAACAAACAACAGGCCGAAGACTGAAACTGGTGCCAGGGGGTCCCTTGTGGCCCCTACGTCTAGTGCCCACTCTAACAAATAATAGGCCGGAGCCTGAAACTGGTGCCAGGGGGTCACCTGTGACCCCAGTGTCTAGTGTACAGTTTAAGAAACAACAGGCCGGAGCCTGAAACTGGTGCCAGGAGGTCCCTTGCGACCCCTACGTCCAGTGCCCAGTCTAAGAAACAGCAGGCCGGGGTATGGAGCAGGCCAGGGGGTCACCGTAGGCCCCTACACATAGTGCCCAGTCTAACAAACAACCGGCCTGAGCAGGAAACTGGTTCCAGGGGGTCACATGCAAACCTGATCTCTAGTGCCCAATCTAACAAACAAAAGGCCGGAGCCTGAAACTGGTGCAAGGGGGTCCCTTTCGACCTCTACGTATAGTGCCCAGTCTAACTAATAACATGCCTGAGTATGAAACTGGTGCCAGGGGGTCACCTGCGACCCCTATGTCTAGTGCCCAGTCTAAAAAACAAAAGGCTGGAGACCGAAACTTGTGCCAGGTGGTCCTTTGTGGCACCTACGTCTAGTGCCCAGTCTAACAAATAATAGGCCGGAGCCTGAAACTGGTGCCAGGAGGTCACCTGTGACCCCTGCGTCTAGAGCCCAGTCTAACAAAAAACAGGCTGGAGCCTGAAACTGGTGCCAGGGGGTCACCTGTGACCCCTGCATCTAGAGCCCAGTCTAACAAACAACAGGCTGGAGCCTGAAACTGGTGCCAGGGGGTCACCTGCGACCCCTGCATCTAGAGCCCAGTCTAACAAACAACAGGCCGGAGCCTGAAACTGGTGCCAGGAGGTCCCTTGCGACCCCTACGTCCAGTGCCCAGTCTAAGAAACAGCAGGACGGGGTATGGAACTGGTGCCAGGGGGTCACCGTAGGCCCCTATACATAGTGCCCAGTCTAACAAACAACTGGCCTGAGCAGGAAACTGGTGCCAGGGGGTCACATGCAAACCTGATCTCTAGTGCCCAATCTAACAAACAAAAGGCCGGAGCCTGAAACTGGTGCAAGGGGGTCCCTTTCGACCTCTACGTATAGTGCCCAGTCTAACTAATAACATGCCTGAGTATGAAACTGGTGCCAGGGGGTCACCTGCGACCCCTATGTCTAGAGCCCAGTCTAAAAAACAAAAGGCTGGAGACCGAAACTTGTGCCAGGTGGTCCTTTGTGGCACCTACGTCTAGTGCCCAGTCTAACAAATAATAGGCCGGAGCCTGAAACTGGTGCCAGGAGGTTACCTGTGACCCCTGCGTCTAGAGCCCAGTCTAACAAAAAACAGGCTGGAGCCTGAAACTGGTGCCAGGGGGTCACCTGTGACCCCTGCGTCTAGAGCCCAGTCTAACAAACAACAGGCTGGAGCCTGAAACTGGTGCCAGGGGGTCACCTGCGACCCCTGCATCTAGAGCCCAGTCTAACAAACAACAGGCCGGAGCCTGAAACTGGTGCCAGGAGGTCCCTTGCGACCCCTACGTCCAGTGCCCAGTCTAAGAAACAGCAGGCCGGGGTTTGGAACTGATGCCATTTGGTCCTTTGTGGCCCCTACAACTAGTGCCCAGTTTAACAAACAACAGGCCGGAGCCTGAAACTGGTTCAAAGGGGTCCCCTGTTACCCCTGTGTCTAAAGCCCAGTCTAACAAACAAAAGGCTGAAGCCTGAAACTGGTGCCAGGGGGTCCTTTGTGGCCCCTACGTCTAGTGCCCACTCTAACAAATAATAGGCCGGAGCCTGAAACTGGTGCCAGGGGGTCACCTGTGACCCCTGTGTCTAGTGTACAGTTTAAGAAACAACAGGTCGGGCCCAAAACTGGTGCCAGGGGGTCACCTGCGACCCCTGCGTCTAGAACCCAGTCTAACAAACAACAGGCCGGAGCCTGAAACTGGTGCCAGGAGGTCCCTTGCGACCCCTACGTCCAGTGCCCAGTCTAAGATACAGCAGGCCGGGGTATGGAACTGGTGCCAGGGGGTCACCGTAGGCCCCTATACATAGTGCCCAGTCTAACAAACAACTGGTCTGAGCAGGAAACTGGTGCCAGGGGGTCACATGCAAACCTGATCTCTAGTGCCCAATCTAACAAACAAAAGGCCGGAGCCTGAAACTGGTGCAAGGGGGTCCCTTTCGACCTCTACTATAGTGCCCAGTCTAACTAATAACATGCCTGAGTATGAAACTGGTGCCAGGGGGTCACCTGCGACCCCTATGTCTAGAGCCCAGTCTAAAAAACAAAAGGCTGGAGACCGAAACTTGTGCCAGGTGGTCCTTTATGGCACCTACGTCTAGTGCCAAGTCTAACAAATAATAGGCCGGAGCCCGAAACTGGTGCCAGGGGGTCACCTGTGACCCCTGCGTCTAGAGCCCAGTCTAACAAACAACAGGCTGGAGCCTGAAACTGGTGCCAGGGGGTCACCTGCGACCCCTGCATCTAGAGCCCAGTCTAACAAACAACAGGACGGAGCCTGAAACTGGTGACAGGAGGTCCCTTGCGACCCCTACGTCCAGTGCCCAGTCTAAGAAACAGCAGGCCGGGGTTTGGAACTGGTGCCAGGGGGTCACCTTAGGTCCCTACATCTAGTGCCCAGTGTAACAAACAACAGGCCTGAGCAGGAAATTGGTGCCAGGGTGTCACATGCGACCCTGATCTCTAGTGCCCAATCTAACAAACAAAAGGCCGGAGCCTGAAACTGGTGCCAGGGGATCCCTTTCGACCTCTACGTATCGTGCCCAGTATAACTAACAACATGCCTGAGTACGAAACTGGTGCCAGAGGGTCACCTGTGGCCCCTATATCTAGTGCCCAGTCTAACAAACAACAGGCCGGAGCCTGAAACTGGTGCCAAGGGGTCACCCGTTACCCCTGCGTCTAAAGCCCAGTCTAACAAACAACAGGCCGAAGACTGAAACTGGTGCCAGGGGGTCCCTTGTGGCCCCTACGTCTAGTGCCCAGTCTAACAAATAATAGGCAGAAGCCTGAAACTGGTGCCAGGGGGTCACCTGCGACCCCTGTGTCTGGTGCCCAGTCTACGAAACAACAGGCCAGAGCCCGAAACTGGTGCCAAGGGGTCCCTTGTGGCACCTACATCTAGTGCCCAGTCTAACAAATAATAGGCCGGAACCTGAAACTGGTGCCAGGGGGTCCCTTGTGGCCCCTAAGTCTAGTGTCCAGTCTAACAAATAACAGGCCGGAGCTTGAAACTGGTGCAATGGGGTCACCTGTGACCCCTGTGTCTAGTGCCCAGTCTAAGAAACAACAGGTCGGGCCCAAAACTGGTGCCAGGGGGTCACCTGCGACCCCTGCGTCTAGAGCCCAGTCTAACAAACAACAGGCCGAAACCTGAAACTGGTGCCAGGAGGTCCCTTGCGACCCCTACGTCCAGTGCCCAGTCTAAGAAACAGCAGGCCGGGGTTTGGAACTGGTGCCAGGGGGTCACCTTAGGCCCCTACATCTAGTGCCCAGTCTAACAAACAACAGGCCTGAGCAGGAAATTGGTGCCAGGGGGTCACATGCGACCCTGATCTCTAGTGCCCAATCTAACAAACAAAAGGCGGAGCCTGAAACTGGTGCCAGGGGGTCCCTTTCGACCTCTACGTATAGTGCCCAGTCTAACTAACAACATGCCTGAGTACGAAACTGGTGCCAGGGGTCACCTGCGGCCCCTATATCTAGTGCCCAGTCTAACAAACAACAGGCCAGAGCCTGAAACTGGTGCCAAGGGGTCACCTGTTACCCCTGCGTCTAGAGCCCAGTTTAACAAACAACAGGACGGAGCCTGAAACTGGTGCCAGGAGGTCCCTTGCAACCCCTACGTCAAGTGCCCAGTTTAAGAAACACCAGGCCGGTGTTTGTATCTATTGGCTGGGGGTCACCGTAGGCCCCTACACATAGTGCCCAGTCTAACAAACAACAGGCCTGAGCAGGAAATTGGTGCCAGGGGGTCACATGCGACCCTGATCTCTAGTGCCCAATCTAACAAACAAAAGGCCGGAGCCTGAAACTGGTGCCAGGGGGTACCTTTCGACCTCTACGTATAGTGCCCAGTCTAACTAACAACATGCCTGAGTACGAAACTGGGGCCAGGGGGTCACCTGCGACCCCTATGTCTAGTGCCCAGTCTAAAAAACAAAAGTCTGGAGAACGAAACTGGTGCCAGGGGGTCCCTTGTGGCCCCTACGTCTAGTGCCCAGTCTAACAAATAATAGGCCGGAGCCTGAAACTGGTGCAAGGGGGTCACCTGTGACCCCTCTGTCTAGTGACTAGTCTAACAAACAACAGGACGGAGCCTGAAACTGGTGCCATGGGTCCTTTGTGGCCCCTACGTCTAGTGCCCAGTCTAACAAATAATAGGCTGGAGCCTGAAACTGGTGCCAGGGGGTCACCTGTGACCACTGTGTCTAGTGCCCAGTATAAGAAACAACAGGTCGGGCCCAAAACTGGTGCCAGGGGGTCACCTGCGACCCTTCCTTCTAGAGCCCAGTCTAACAAACAACAGGCTGGAGCCTGAAACTGGTGCCAGGAGGTCCCTTGCGACCCCTACGTCCACTGCCCAGTCTAAGAAACAGCAGGCCGGGGTTTGGAACTGATGCCATTTGGTCCTTTGTGGCCCCTACAACTAGTGCCCAGTTTAACAAACAACAGGCCGGAGCCTGAAACTGGTTCAAAGGGGTCACCTGTTACCCCTTGTGGCCGGAGAGACTAGCCAGCCACACGTGTAATGGCGTCTGCGGCACTGAAGGGGTTAACCCTCGTGCCCAGCGCCATGTTGCGGACTGTTTAAAAGTTTGTTGAATCATGTGTTTTATAGAGATGAGCGGGTTCGGTTTCTCTGAATCCGAACCCGCCAGAACTTCATGTTTTTTTTCACGGGTCCGAGCGACTCGGATCTTCCCGCCTTGCTCGGTTAACCCGAGCGCGCCCGAACGTCATCATGACGCTGTCGGATTCTCGCGAGGCTCGGATTCTATCGCGAGACTCGGATTCTATATAAGGAGCCGCGCGTCGCCGCCATTTTCACACGTGCATTGAGATTGATAGGGAGAGGACGTGGCTGGCGTCCTCTCCATTTAGAATAGATTAGAGAGACACTTGATTTACTAATTTTGGGGAGCATTAGGAGTACTCAGTACAGTGCAGAGTTTTGCTGATAGTGACCAGTGACCACCAGTTTTATTTATAATCCGTTCTCTGCCTGAAAAAAGCGATACACAGCACACAGTGACTCAGTCACATACCATATCTGTGTGCACTGCTCAGGCTCAGGCCAGTGTGCTGCATCATCTATTATCTATATATAAATAATATTATATATATCTGTCTGACTGCTCAGCTCACACAGCTTATAATTGTGGGGGAGACTGGGGAGCACTACTGCAGTGCCAGTTATAGGTTATAGCAGGAGCCAGGAGTACATAATATATTATATAGTGAGTGACCACCAGACACACAGTGCAGTTTATTTAATATATCCGTTCTCTGCCTGAAAAAAGCGATACACACAGTGACTCAGTCAGTCACATACCATATCTGTGTGCACTGCTCAGGCTCAGGCCAGTGTGCTGCATCATCTATATATATTATATATATCTGTCTGACTGCTCAGCTCACACAGCTTATAATTGTGGGGGAGACTGGGGAGCACTACTGCAGTGCCAGTTATAGGTTATAGCAGGAGCCAGGAGTACATAATATTATATTAAAATTAAACAGTGCACACTTTTGCTGCAGGAGTGCCACTGCCAGTGTGACTAGTGACCAGTGACCTGACCACCAGTATATATAATATTAGTAGTATACTATCTCTTTATCAACCAGTCTATATTAGCAGCAGACACAGTACAGTGCTGTAGTTCACGGCTGTGGCTACCTCTGTGTCGGCACTCGGCAGCCCGTCCATAATTGTATATACCACCTAACCGTGGTTTTTTTTTCTTTCTTTATACATACATACTAGTTACGAGTATACTATCTCTTTATCAACCAGTCTATATATTAGCAGCAGACACAGTACAGTGCGGTAGTTCACGGCTGTGGCTACCTCTGTGTCGGCACTCGGCAGCCCGTCCATAATTGTATATACCACCTAACCGTGGTTTTTTTTTCTTTCTTTATACATACATACTAGTTACGAGTATACTATCTCTTTATCAACCAGTCTATATATTAGCAGCAGACACAGTACAGTGCGGTAGTTCACGGCTGTGGCTACCTCTGTGTCGGCACTCGGCAGCCCGTCCATAATTGTATATACCACCTAACCGTGGTTTTTTTTTCTTTCTTTATACATACATACTAGTTACGAGTATACTATCTCTTTATCAACCAGTCTATATATTAGCAGCAGACACAGTACAGTGCGGTAGTTCACGGCTGTGGCTACCTCTGTGTCGGCACTCGGCAGCCCGTCCATAATTGTATATACCACCTAACCGTGGTTTTTTTTTCTTTCTTTATACATACATACTAGTTACGAGTATACTATCTCTTTATCAACCAGTCTATATATTAGCAGCAGACACAGTACAGTGCGGTAGTTCACGGCTGTGGCTACCTCTGTGTCGGCACTCGGCAGCCCGTCCATAATTGTATACTAGTATCCAATCCATCCATCTCCATTGTTTACCTGAGGTGCCTTTTAGTTGTGCCTATTAAAATATGGAGAACAAAAATGTTGAGGTTCCAAAATTAGGGAAAGATCAAGATCCACTTCCACCTCGTGCTGAAGCTGCTGCCACTAGTCATGGCCGAGACGATGAAATGCCAGCAACGTCGTCTGCCAAGGCCGATGCCCAATGTCATAGTACAGAGCATGTCAAATCCAAAACACCAAATATCAGTAAAAAGCCTCTTTTTTTCTTTGCGTCATGTGCTGTTTGGGGAGGGTTTTTTGGAAGGGACATCCTGCGTGACACTGCAGTGCCACTCCTAGATGGGCCCGGTGTTTGTGTCGGCCACTAGGGTCGCTAATCTTACTCACACAGCTACCTCATTGCGCCTCTTTTTTTCTTTGCGTCATGTGCTGTTTGGGGAGGGTTTTTTGGAAGGGCCATCCTGCGTGACACTGCAGTGCCACTCCTAGATGGGCCCGGTGTTTGTGTCGGCCACTAGGGTCGCTAATCTTACTCACACAGCTACCTCATTGCGCCTCTTTTTTTCTTTGCGTCATGTGCTGTTTGGGGAGGGTTTTTTGGAAGGGACATCCTGCGTGACACTGCAGTGCCACTCCTAGATGGGCCCGGTGTTTGTGTCGGCCACTAGGGTCGCTAATCTTACTCACACAGCTACCTCATTGCGCCTCTTTTTTTCTTTGCGTCATGTGCTGTTTGGGGAGGGTTTTTTGGAACGGCCATCCTGCGTGACACTGCAGTGCCACTCCTAGATGGGCCCGGTGTTTGTGTCGGCCACTAGGGTCGCTAATCTTACTCACACAGCTACCTCATTGCGCCTCTTTTTTTCTTTGCGTCATGTGCTGTTTGGGGAGGGTTTTTTGGAAGGGACATCCTGCGTGACACTGCAGTGCCACTCCTAGATGGGCCCGGTGTTTGTGTCGGCCACTAGGGTCGCTAATCTTACTCACACAGCTACCTCATTGCGCCTCTTTTTTTCTTTGCGTCATGTGCTGTTTGGGGAGGGTTTTTTGGAAGGGACATCCTGCGTGACACTGCAGTGCCACTCCTAGATGGGCCCGGTGTTTGTGTCGGCCACTAGGGTCGCTTATCTTACTCACACAGCGACCTCGGTGCAAATTTTAGGACTAAAAATAATATTGTGAGGTGTGAGGTATTCAGAATAGACTGAAAATGAGTGTAAATTATGGTTTTTGAGGTTAATAATACTTTGGGATCAAAATGACCCCCAAATTCTATGATTTAAGCTGTTTTTTAGTGTTTTTTGAAAAAAACACCCGAATCCAAAACACACCCGAATCCGACAAAAAAAATTCGGTGAGGTTTTGCCAAAACGCGTTCGAACCCAAAACACGGCCGCGGAACCGAACCCAAAACCAAAACACAAAACCCGAAAAATTTCAGGCGCTCATCTCTAGTGTTTTTCTTTTAACATGTCATATGTAGTGCTCTGTGCACTATTGCAGGAATGCATGTTTAACTGTATCTATTTTATATTCAAGACAGGCTTGGTGTATATTTAAAGGAAAAATGCAGTTACTATAGATGTCTGAATACGCATCTCTTATCCTCTGGAAATAGGAAGTGGCATGCTAATGGCCCTGTTCTATCAGAGAGGTGTGAAGGACAATACCTTTTGATGTGTAAGTTCCTTAGGAGAGATGCTAATCATTGGGTTTATGGGCTTGGATTTGATATACGATCCCTGAATGGAAGATAAAGGAAGGAAGACTGTTTGTTTGTATTGTAGCCATTCCTGTTGTAATCTTAAACACTGGGATTGCCTGGAGATGTGAATGACCAGAAACATCTGTATTTTGAAGATATGTGATAAATTTATCAATAGTGAATGTTAATCTGATACCAAACGTTGTCTGGGTGACAGGAAGGAGGATATTGTTTTATTGCACTTATATCCTTGTAAAATGTAATTTATTGGTATTTTGTAAAATAACCTGATTGGTTGGAGAAGACAGGGAGGGCTTACCCCCCTGTGGTACTGTGTGGAAAACTGACATAAAAAGGAGACCTGCGTGCCTCCAGAGTTGTAGTTATACCATCTTATTCTGCTGGAACATCTTGCTGTATGCTGTTGCCCCTAGCAATAGGGAAGAGTTCTCTTTAGAACTATATTTGAGAAAATAAACATCATTGCCTCAAGAAGATTGCTTCATCTTGTGACCAACAGGGTTAGGCCAAACCTAGCCCCGTCCTCCGGCTGTCCAGGGAAGCACCTAACGTCTCCAAGCTCCGCCTTCCGCCAGCTACCGGTAGAGGCCTAGCAAGTGGCTAGTGGGGATTCGTCAGCACCATCCAGCTGTGGTAAGGCAGTGCGTCGGCACATACATAGCAGAACCGTGGTTCCAAACGCCACGGCAGGTTAGGAGTTTGGTGGTGGCAGCAAGAACCCGCCCACAACGCAGTGGGTGGAGTCAGTAACAGGCGGTTACTGACGGTAAGCGGGAATCCCCTATGTGGTCAGGCCTCGTGCGGCTTGACCTTCCATTCTGTGCGCAGTCGACGGGACGCGGCAAGCGGCGAGTGCTTCCGTACGGTACCGTCCTGTCACACCCCTGTGTCTAAAGCCCAGTCTAACAAACAAAAGGCTGAAGCCTGAAACTGGTGCCAGGGGGTCCTTTGTGGCCCCTACGTCTAGTGCCCACTCTAACAAATAATAGGCCGGAGCCTGAAACTGGTGCCAGGGGGTCACCTGTGACCCCTGTGTCTAGTGTACAGTTTAAGAAACAACAGGTCGGGCCCAAAACTGGTGCCAGGGGGTCACCTGCGACCCCTGCGTCTAGAACCCAGTCTAACAAACAACAGGCCGGAGCCTGAAACTGGTGCCAGGAGGTCCCTTGCGACCCCTACGTCCAGTGCCCAGTCTAAGAAACAGCAGGCCGGGGTATGGAACTGGTGCCAGGGGGTCACCGTAGGCCCCTATACATAGTGCCCAGTCTAACAAACAACTGGCCTGAGCAGGAAACTGGTGCCAGGGGGTCACATGCAAACCTGATCTCTAGTGCCCAATCTAACAAACAAAAGGCCGGAGCCTGAAACTGGTGCAAGGGGGTCCCTTTCGACCTCTACGTATAGTGCCCAGTCTAACTAATAACATGCCTGAGTATGAAACTGGTGCCAGGGGGTCACCTGCGACCCCTATGTCTAGAGCCCAGTCTAAAAAACAAAAGGCTGGAGACCGAAACTTGTGCCAGGTGGTCCTTTGTGGCACCTACGTCTAGTGCCCAGTCTAACAAATAATAGGCCGGAGCCTGAAACTGGTGCCAGGGGGTCACCTGTGACCCCTGCGTCTAGAGCCCAGTCTAACAAACAACAGGCTGGAGCCTGAAACTGGTGCCAGGGGGTCACCTGCGACCCCTGCATCTAGAGCCCAGTCTAACAAACAACAGGACGGAGCCTGAAACTGGTGACAGGAGGTCCCTTGCGACCCCTACGTCCAGTGCCCAGTCTAAGAAACAGCAGGCCGGGGTTTGGAACTGGTGCCAGGGGGTCACCTTAGGTCCCTACATCTAGTGCCCAGTGTAACAAACAACAGGCCTGAGCAGGAAATTGGTGCCAGGGGGTCACATGCGACCCTGATCTCTAGTGCCCAATCTAACAAACAAAAGGCCGGAGCCTGAAACTTGTGCCAGGGGATCCCTTTCGACCTCTACGTATCGTGCCCAGTATAACTAACAACATGCCTGAGTACGAAACTGGTGCCAGAGGGTCACCTGTGGCCCCTATATCTAGTGCCCAGTCTAACAAACAACAGGCCGGAGCCTGAAACTGGTGCCAAGGGGTCACCCGTTACCCCTGCGTCTAAAGCCCAGTCTAACTAACAACAGGCCGAAGACTGAAACTGGTGCCAGGGGGTCCCTTGTGGCCCCTACGTCTAGTGCCCAGTCTAACAAATAATAGGCAGAAGCCTGAAACTGGTGCCAGGGGGTCACCTGCGACCCCTGTGTCTGGTGCCCAGTCTACGAAACAACAGGCCAGAGCCCGAAACTGGTGCCAAGGGGTCCCTTGTGGCACCTACATCTAGTGCCCAGTCTAACAAATAATAGGCCGGAACCTGAAACTGGTGCCAGGGGGTCCCTTGTGGCCCCTAAGTCTAGTGTCCAGTCTAACAAATAACAGGCCGGAGCTTGAAACTGGTGCAATGGGGTCACCTGTGACCCCTGTGTCTAGTGCCCAGTCTAAGAAACAACAGGTCGGGCCCAAAACTGGTGCCAGGGGGTCACTTGCGACCCCTGCGTCTAGAGCCCAGTCTAACAAACAACAGGCCGAAACCTGAAACTGGTGCAAGGGGGTCCCTTTCGACCTCTACGTATAGTGCCCAGTCTAACTAATAACATGCCTGAGTATGAAACTGGTGCCAGGGGGTCACCTGCGACCCCTATGTCTAGTGCCCAGTCTAAAAAACAAAAGGCTGGAGACCGAAACTTGTGCCAGGTGGTCCTTTGTGGCACCTACGTCTAGTGCCCAGTCTAACAAATAATAGGCCGGAGCCTGAAACTGGTGCCAGGAGGTCACCTGTGACCCCTGCGTCTAGAGCCCAGTCTAACAAAAAACAGGCTGGAGCCTGAAACTGGTGCCAGGGGGTCACCTGTGACCCCTGCGTCTAGAGCCCAGTCTAACAAACAACAGGCTGGAGCCTGAAACTGGTGCCAGGGGGTCACCTGCGACCCCTGCATCTAGAGCCCAGTCTAACAAACAACAGGCCGGAGCCTGAAACTGGTGCCAGGAGGTCCCTTGCGACCCCTACGTCCAGTGCCCAGTCTAAGAAACAGCAGGACGGGGTATGGAACTGGTGCCAGGGGGTCACCGTAGGCCCCTATACATAGTGCCCAGTCTAACAAACAACTGGCCTGAGCAGGAAACTGGTGCCAGGGGGTCACATGCAAACCTGATCTCTAGTGCCCAATCTAACAAACAAAAGGCCGGAGCCTGAAACTGGTGCAAGGGGGTCCCTTTCGACCTCTACGTATAGTGCCCAGTCTAACTAATAACATGCCTGAGTATGAAACTGGTGCCAGGGGGTCACCTGCGACCCCTATGTCTAGAGCCCAGTCTAAAAAACAAAAGGCTGGAGACCGAAACTTGTGCCAGGTGGTCCTTTGTGGCACCTACGTCTAGTGCCCAGTCTAACAAATAATAGGCCGGAGCCTGAAACTGGTGCCAGGAGGTTACCTGTGACCCCTGCGTCTAGAGCCCAGTCTAACAAAAAACAGGCTGGAGCCTGAAACTGGTGCCAGGGGGTCACCTGTGACCCCTGCGTCTAGAGCCCAGTCTAACAAACAACAGGCTGGAGCCTGAAACTGGTGCCAGGGGGTCACCTGCGACCCCTGCATCTAGAGCCCAGTCTAACAAACAACAGGCCGGAGCCTGAAACTGGTGCCAGGAGGTCCCTTGCGACCCCTACGTCCAGTGCCCAGTCTAAGAAACAGCAGGCCGGGGTTTGGAACTGGTGCCAGGGGGTCACCTTAGGCCCCTACATCTAGTGCCCAGTCTAACAAACAACAGGCCTGAGCAGGAAATTGGTGCCAGGGTGTCACATGCGACCCTGATCTCTAGTGCCCAATCTAACAAACAAAAGGCCGGAGCCTGAAACTGGTGCCAGGGGGTCCCTTTCGACCTCTACGTATAGTGCCCAGTATAACTAACAACATGCCTGAGTACGAAACTGGTGCCAGAGGGTCACCTGTGGCCCCTATATCTAGTGCCCAGTCTAACAAACAGGCCGGAGCCTGAAACTGGTGCCAAGGGGTCACCCGTTACCCCTGCGTCTAAAGCCCAGTCTAACAAACAACAGGCCGAAGACTGAAACTGGTGCCAGAGGGTCCCTTGTGGCCCCTCCGTCTAGTGCCCAGTCTAACAAATAATAGGCAGAAGGCTGAAACTGGTGCCAGGGGGTCACCTGCGACCCCTGTGTCTGGTGCCCAGTCTAAGAAACAACAGGCCAGAGCCCTAAACTGGTGCCAAGGGGTCCCTTGTGGCACCTACATCTAGTGCCCAGTCTAACAAATAGGCCGGAACCTGAAACTGGTGCCAGGGGGTCCCTTGTGGCCCCTAAGTCTAGTGCCCAGTCTAACAAATAATAGGCCGGAGCCTGAAACTGGTGCAATGGGGTCACCTGTGACCCCTGTGTCTAGTGCCCAGTCTAACAAACAACAGGCCTGAGCAGGAAATTGGTGCCAGGGGGTCACATGCGACCCTGATCTCTAGTGCCCAATCTAACAAACAAAAGGCGGAGCCTGAAACTGGTGCCAGGGGGTCCCTTTCGACCTCTACATATAGTGCCCAGTCTAACTAACAACATGCCTGAGTACGAAACTGGTGCCAGGGGGTCACCTGCGGCCCCTATATCTAGTGCCCAGTCTAACAAACAACAGGCCGGAGCCTGAAACTGGTGCCAAGGGGTCACCTGTTACCCCTGCGTCTAAAGGCCAGTCCAACAAACAACAGGCCGAAGACTGAAACTGGTGCCAGGGGGTCCCTTGTGGCCCCTATGTCTAGTGCCCAGTCTAACAAATAATAGGCAGAAGCCTGAAACTGGTGCCAGGGGGTCATCTGCGACCCCTGTGTCTAGTGCCCAGTCTAAGAAACAACAGGCCAGAGCCCGAAACTAGTGCCAGGGGGTCCCTTGTGGCCCCTACATCTAGTGCCCAGTCTAACAAATAATAGGCCGGAACCTGAAACTGGTGCCAGGGGGTCCCTTGTGGCCCCTAAGTATAGTGCCCAGTCTAACAAATAATAGGCCGGAGCCTGAAACTGGTGCCAGGGGGTCACCTATGACCCCTGTGTCTAGTGCCCAGTATAAGAAACAACAGGTCAGGCCCAAAACTGGTGCCAGGGGGTCACCTGCGACCCTTCCTTCTAGAGCCCAGTCTAACAAACAACAGGCTGGAGCCTGAAACTGGTGCCAGGAGGTCCCTTGCGACCCCTACGTCCACTGCCCAGTCTAAGAAACAGCAGGCCGGGGTTTGGAACTGATGCCATTTGGTCCTTTGTTGCCCCTACAACTAGTGCCCAGTTTAACAAACAACAGGCCGGAGCCTGAAACTGGTTCAAAGGGGTCACCTGTTACCCCTGTGTCTAAAGCCCAGTCTAACAAACAAAAGGCTGAAGCCTGAAACTGGTGCCAGGGGGTCCTTTGTGGCCCCTACGTCTAGTGTCCACTCTAACAAATAATAGGCCGGAGCCTGAAACTGGTGCCAGGGGGTCACCTGTGACCCCTGTGTCTAGTGTACAGTTTAAGAAACAACAGGTCGGGCCCAAAACTGGTGCCAGGGGGTCACCTGCGACCCCTGCGTCTAGAACCCAGTCTAACAAACAACAGGCCGGAGCCTGAAACTGGTGCCAGGAGGTCCCTTGCGACCCCTACGTCCAGTGCCCAGTCTAAGAAACAGCAGGCCGGGGTATGGAACTGGTGCCAGGGGTCACCGTAGGCCCCTATACATAGTGCCCAGTCTAACAAACAACTGGCCTGAGCAGGAAACTGGTGCCAGGGGGTCACATGCAAACCTGATCTCTAGTGCCCAATCTAACAAACAAAAGGCCGGAGCCTGAAACTGGTGCAAGGGGGTCCCTTTCGACCTCTACGTATAGTGCCCAGTCTAACTAATAACATGCCTGAGTATGAAACTGGTGCCAGGGGGTCACCTGCGACCCCTATGTCTAGAGCCCAGTCTAAAAAACAAAAGGCTGGAGACCGAAACTTGTGCCAGGTGGTCCTTTGTGGCACCTACGTCTAGTGCCCAGTCTAACAAATAATAGGCCGGAGCCTGAAACTGGTGCCAGGGGGTCACCTGTGACCCCTGCGTCTAGAGCCCAGTCTAACAAACAACAGGCTGGAGCCTGAAACTGGTGCCAGGGGGTCACCTGCGACCCCTGCATCTAGAGCCCAGTCTAACAAACAACAGGACGGAGCCTGAAACTGGTGACAGGAGGTCCCTTGCGACCCCTACGTCCAGTGCCCAGTCTAAGAAACAGCAGGCCGGGGTTTGGAACTGGTGCCAGGGGGTCACCTTAGGTCCCTACATCTAGTGCCCAGTGTAACAAACAACAGGCCTGAGCAGGAAATTGGTGCCAGGGTGTCACATGCGACCCTGATCTCTAGTGCCCAATCTAACAAACAAAAGGCCGGAGCCTGAAACTGGTGCCAGGGGATCCCTTTCGACCTCTACGTATCGTGCCCAGTATAACTAACAACATGCCTGAGTACGAAACTGGTGCCAGAGGGTCACCTGTGGCCCCTATATCTAGTGCCCAGTCTAACAAACAACAGGCCGGAGCCTGAAACTGGTGCCAAGGGGTCACCCGTTACCCCTGCGTCTAAAGCCCAGTCTAACAAACAACAGGCCGAAGACTGAAACTGGTGCCAGGGGGTCCCTTGTGGCCCCTACGTCTAGTGCCCAGTCTAACAAATAATAGGCAGAAGCCTGAAACTGGTGCCAGGGGGTCACCTGCGACCCCTGTGTCTGGTGCCCAGTCTACGAAACAACAGGCCAGAGCCCGAAACTGGTGCCAAGGGGTCCCTTGTGGCACCTACATCTAGTGCCCAGTCTAACAAATAATAGGCCGGAACCTGAAACTGGTGCCAGGGGGTCCCCTGTGGCCCCTAAGTCTAGTGTCCAGTCTAACAAATAACAGGCCGGAGCTTGAAACTGGTGCAATGGGGTCACCTGTGACCCCTGTGTCTAGTGCCCAGTCTAAGAAACAACAGGTCGGGCCCAAAACTGGTGCCAGGGGTCACCTGCGACCCCTGCGTCTAGAGCCCAGTCTAACAAACAACAGGCCGAAACCTGAAACTGGTGCCAGGAGGTCCCTTGCGACCCCTACGTCCAGTGCCCAGTCTAAGAAACAGCAGGCCGGGGTTTGGAACTGGTGCCAGGGGGTCACCTTAGGCCCCTACATCTAGTGCCCAGTCTAACAAACAACAGGCCTGAGCAGGAAATTGGTGCCAGGGGGTCACATGCGACCCTGATCTCTAGTGCCCAATCTAACAAACAAAAGGCGGAGCCTGAAACTGGTGCCAGGGGGTCCCTTTCGACCTCTACGTATAGTGCCCAGTCTAACTAACAACATGCCTGAGTACGAAACTGGTGCCAGGGGTCACCTGCGGCCCCTATATCTAGTGCCCAGTCTAACAAACAACAGGCCGGAGCCTGAAACTGGTGCCAAGGGGTCACCTGTTACCCCTGCGTCTAGAGCCCAGTTTAACAAACAACAGGACGGAGCCTGAAACTGGTGCCAGGAGGTCCCTTGCAACCCCTACGTCAAGTGCCCAGTTTAAGAAACACCAGGCCGGTGTTTGTATCTATTGGCTGGGGGTCACCGTAGGCCCCTACACATAGTGCCCAGTCTAACAAACAACAGGCCTGAGCAGGAAATTGGTGCCAGGGGGTCACATGCGACCCTGATCTCTAGTGCCCAATCTAACAAACAAAAGGCCGGAGCCTGAAACTGGTGCCAGGGGGTCCCTTTCGACCTCTACGTATAGTGCCCAGTCTAACTAACAACATGCCTGAGTACGAAACTGGGGCCAGGGGGTCACCTGCGACCCCTATGTCTAGTGCCCAGTCTAAAAAACAAAAGTCTGGAGAACGAAACTGGTGCCAGGGGGTCCCTTGTGGCCCCTACGTCTAGTGCCCAGTCTAACAAATAATAGGCCGGAGCCTGAAACTGGTGCCAGGGGGTCACCTGTGACCCCTGTGTCTAGTGCCCAGTCTAAGAAACAACAGGTCGGGCCCAAAACTGGTGCCAGGGGGTCACCTGTGACCTCTGCATCTAGAGCCCAGTCTAACAAACAACAGGCAGGAGCCTGAAACTGGTGCCAGGAGGTCCCTTGCGAACCCTACGTCAAGTGCCCAGTCTAAAAAACACCAGGCCGGTGTTTGTATCTATTGGCAGGGGGTCACCGTAGGCCCCTACACATAGTGCCCAGTCTAACAAATAACAGGCCTGAGCAGGAAATTGGTGCCAGGGGGTCACATGCAAACTAGAGATGAGCGGGTTCGGTTCCTCGGAATCCGAACCCGCCCGAACTTCATGTTTTTTTTCACGGGTCCGAGCGACTCGGATCTTCCCGCCTTGCTCGGTTAACCCGAGCGCGCCCGAACGTCATCATGACGCTGTCGGATTCTCGCGAGGCTCGGATTCTATCGCGAGGCTCGGATTCTATATAAGGAGCCGCGCGTCGCCGCCATTTTCACACGTGCATTGAGATTCATAGGGAGAGGACGTGGCTGGCGTCCTCTCCATTTAGATTAGAAGAGAGAGAGTGAGATTGATTTTAAACAGAGACACTTGATTTACTGGAGCTTAGGAGTACTGTAGAGAGTGCAGAGTTTAGTAGTGACTGACCACAGTGACCACCAGACAGTGCAGTTTTATTTAATATAATCAGTTCTCTGCCTGAAAAAAACGATACACAGTGACTCAGTCACATACCATATCTGTGTGCACTGCTCAGCCCAGTGTGCTGCATCATCTATGTATATATCTGACTGTGCTCACACAGCTTATAATTGTGGGGGAGACTGGGGAGCAGTGCCAGTTATAGGTTATAGCAGGAGCCAGGAGTACATATTATTAAAATTAAACAGTGCACACTTTTGCTGCAGGAGTGCCACTGCCAGTGTGACTGACCAGTGACCTGACCACACTGACCACCAGTATAGTTAGTAGTATACTATATTGTGATTGCCTGAAAAAGTTAAACACTCGTCGTGTGACTTGTGTGGTGTTTTTTTTTTTATTCTATAAAAAACTCATTCTGCTGACAGACAGTGTCCAGCAGGTCCGTCATTATATAATATATACCTGTCCGGCTGCAGTAGTGATATATATATATTTTTTATATCATTATTTATCATCCAGTCGCAGCAGACACAGTACGGTAGTTCACGGCTGTAGCTACCTCTGTGTCGGCACTCGGCAGTCCATCCATAATTGTATACCACCTACCCGTGGTTTTTTTTTCTTTCTTCTTTATACATACATACTACATCTCTTTATCAACCAGTCTATATTAGCAGCAGACACAGTACAGTAGTCCACGGCTGTAGCTACCTCTGTGTCGGCACTCGGCAGTCCATCCATAATTGTATACCACCTACCCGTGGTTTTTTTTCTTTCTTCTTTATACATACATACTACATCTCATTATCAACCAGTCTATATTAGCAGCAGACACAGTACAGTACGGTAGTCCACGGCTGTAGCTACCTCTGTGTCGGCACTCGGCAGTCCGTCCATAATTGTATACCACCTACCCGTGGTTTTTTTTTCTTTCTTCTTTATACATACATACTACATCTCTTTATCAACCAGTCTATATTAGCAGCAGACACAGTACAGTAGTCCACGGCTGTAGCTACCTCTGTGTCGGCACTCGGCAGTCCATCCATAATTGTATACCACCTACCCGTGGTTTTTTTTTCTTTCTTCTTTATACATACATACTACATCTCTTTATCAACCAGTCTATATTAGCAGCAGACACAGTACAGTAGTCCACGGCTGTAGCTACCTCTGTGTCGGCACTCGGCAGTCCATCCATAATTGTATACCACCTACCCGTGGTTTTTTTTTCTTTCTTCTTTATACATACATACTACATCTCTTTATCAACCAGTCTATATTAGCAGCAGACACAGTACAGTAGTCCACGGCTGTAGCTACCTCTGTGTCGGCACTCGGCAGTCCATCCATAATTGTATACCACCTACCCGTGGTTTTTTTTTCTTTCTTCTTTATACATACATACTACATCTCTTTATCAACCAGTCTATATTAGCAGCAGACACAGTACAGTAGTCCACGGCTGTAGCTACCTCTGTGTCGGCACTCGGCAGTCCATCCATAATTGTATACCACCTACCCGTGGGTTTTTTTTCTTTCTTCTTTATACATACATACATACTACATCTCTTTATCAACCAGTCTATATTAGCAGCAGACACAGTACAGTAGTCTACGGCTGTAGCTACCTCTGTGTCGGCACTCGGCAGTCCGTCCATAATTGTATACCACCTACCCGTGTTTTTTTTTTCTTTCTTCTTTATACATACATACTACATCTCTTTATTAACCAGTCTATATTAGCAGCAGACACAGTACAGTAGTCCACGGCTGTAGCTACCTCTGTGTCGGCACTCGGCAGTCCATCCATAATTGTATACTAGTATCCATCCATCTCCATTGTTTACCTGAGGTGCCTTTTAGTTGTGCCTATTAAAATATGGAGAACAAAAATGTTGAGGTTCCAAAATTAGGGAAAGATCAAGATCCACTTCCACCTCGTGCTGAAGCTGCTGCCACTAGTCATGGCCGAGACGATGAAATGCCAGCAACGTCGTCTGCCAAGGCCGATGCCCAATGTCATAGTACAGAGCATGTCAAATCCAAAACACCAAATATCAGTAAAAAAAGGACTCCAAAACCTAAAATAAAATTGTCGGAGGAGAAGCGTAAACTTGCCAATATGCCATTTACCACACGGAGTGGCAAGGAACGGCTGAGGCCCTGACCTATGTTCATGGCTAGTGGTTCAGCTTCACATGAGGATGGAAGCACTCAGCCTCTCGCTAGAAAAATGAAAAGACTCAAGCTGGCAAAAGCAGTAGCACCGCAAAGAACTGTGCGTTCTTCGAAATCCCAAATCCACAAGGAGAGTCCGACTCCAATTGTGTCGGTTGCGATGCCTGACCTTCCCAACACTGGACGTGAAGAGCATGCGCCTTCCACCATTTGCACGCCCCCTGCAAGTGATGGAAGGAGCACCCGCAGTCCAGTTCCTGATAGTCAGATTGAAGATGTCAGTGTTGAAGTACACCAGGATGAGGAGGATATGGGTGTTGCTGGCGCTGGGGAGGAAATTGACCAGGAGGATTCTGATGGTGAGGTGGTTTGTTTAAGTCAGGCACCCGGGGAGACACCTGTTGTCCGTGGGAGGAATATGGCCGTTGACATGCCTGGTGAAAATACCAAAAAAATCAGCTCTTCGGTGTGGAAGTATTTCACCAGAAATGCGGACAACAGGTGTCAAGCCGTGTGTTCCCTTTGTCAAGCTGTAATAAGTAGGGGTAAGGACGTTAACCACCTCGGAACATCCTCCCTTATACGTCACCTGCAGCGCAATCATAATAAGTCAGTGACAAGTTCAAAAACTTGGGCCGACAGCGGAAGCAGTCCACTGACCAGTAAATCCCTTCCTCTTGTAACCAAGCTCACGCAAACCACCCCACCAACTCCCTCAGTGTCAATTTCCTCCTTCCCCAGGAATGCCAATAGTCCTGCAGGCCATGTCACTGGCAATTCTGATGATTCCTCTCCTGCCTGGGATTCCTCCGATGCATCCTTGCGTGTAACGCCTACTGCTGCTGGCGCTGCTGTTGTTGCTGCTGGGAGTCGATGGTCATCCCAGAGGGGAAGTCGTAAGACCACTTGTACTACTTCCACCAAGCAATTGACTGTCCAACAGTCCTTTGCGAGGAAGATGAAATATCACAGCAGTCATCCTACTGCAAAGCGGATAACTGAGGCCTTGACATCCTGGGTGGTGAGAAACGTGGTTCCGGTATCCATCATTACTGCAGAGCCAACTAGAGACTTGTTGGAGGTACTGTGTCCCCGGTACCAAATACCATCTAGGTTCCATTTCTCTAGGCAGGCGATACCGAAAATGTACACAGACCTCAGAAAAAGAGTCACCAGTGTCCTAAAAAATGCAGCTGTACCCAATGTCCACTTAACCACGGACATGTGGACAAGTGGAGCAGGGCAGGGTCAGGACTATATGACTGTGACAGCCCACTGGGTAGATGTATGGACTCCCGCCGCAAGAACAGCAGCGGCGGCACCAGTAGCAGCATCTCGCAAACGCCAACTCTTTCCTAGGCAGGCTACGCTTTGTATCACCGGTTTCCAGAATACGCACACAGCTGAAAACCTCTTACGGCAACTGAGGAAGATCATCGCGGAATGGCTTACCCCAATTGGACTCTCCTGTGGATTTGTGGCATCGGACAACGCCAGCAATATTGTGTGTGCATTAAATCTGGGCAAATTCCAGCACGTCCCATGTTTTGCACATACCTTGAATTTGGTGGTGCAGAATTTTTTAAAAAACGACAGGGGCGTGCAAGAGATGCTGTCGGTGGCCAGAAGAATTGCGGGACACTTTCGGCGTACAGGCACCACGTACAGAAAACTGGAGCACCACCAAAAACTACTGAACCTGCCCTGCCATCATCTGAAGCAAGAAGTGGTAACGAGGTGGAATTCAACCCTCTATATGCTTCAGAGGTTGGAGGAGCAGCAAAAGGCCATTCAAGCCTATACAATTGAGCACGATATAGGAGGTGGAATGCACCTGTCTCAAGCGCAGTGGAGAATGATTTCAACGTTGTGCAAGGTTCTGATGCCCTTTGAACTTGCCACACGTGAAGTCAGTTCAGACACTGCCAGCCTGAGTCAGGTCATTCCCCTCATCAGGCTTTTGCAGAAGAAGCTGGAGACATTGAAGGAGGAGCTAACACGGAGCGATTCCGCTAGGCATGTGGGACTTGTGGATGGAGCCCTTAATTCGCTTAACAAGGATTCACGGGTGGTCAATCTGTTGAAATCAGAGCACTACATTTTGGCCACCGTGCTCGATCCTAGATTTAAAGCCTACCTTGGATCTCTCTTTCCGGCAGACACAAGTCTGCTGGGGTTGAAAGACCTGCTGGTGAGAAAATTGTCAAGTCAAGCGGAACGCGACCTGTCAACAACATCTCCTCCTTCACATTCTCCCGCAACTGGGGGTGCGAGGAAAAGGCTCAGAATTCCGAGCCCACCCGCTGGCGGTGATGCAGGGCAGTCTGGAGCGACTGCTGATGCTGACATCTGGTCCGGACTGAAGGACCTGACAACGATTACGGACATGTCGTCTACTGTCACTGCATATGATTCTCTCACCATTGAAAGAATGGTGGAGGATTATATGAGTGACCGCATCCAAGTAGGCACGTCACACAGTCCGTACTTATACTGGCAGGAAAAAGAGGCAATTTGGAGGCCCTTGCACAAACTGGCTTTATTCTACCTAAGTTGCCCTCCCACAAGTGTGTACTCCGAAAGAGTGTTTAGTGCCGCCGCTCACCTTGTCAGCAATCGGCGTACGAGGTTACATCCAGAAAATGTGGAGAAGATGATGTTCATTAAAATGAATTATAATCAATTCCTCCGTGGAGACATTCACCAGCAGCAATTGCCTCCACAAAGTACACAGGGTGCTGAGATGGTGGATTCCAGTGGGGACGAATTGATAATCTGTGAGGAGGGGGTTGTACACGGTGATATATCGGAGGATGATGATGAGGTGGACATCTTGCCTCTGTAGAGCCAGTTTGTGCAAGGAGAGATTAATTGCTTCTTTTTTGGGGGGGGGTCCAAACCAACCCGTCATATCAGTCACAGTCGTGTGGCAGACCCTGTCACTGAAATGATGGGTTGGTTAAAGTGTGCATGTCCTGTTTATACAACATAAGGGTGGGTGGGAGGGCCCAAGGACAATTCCATCTTGCACCTCTTTTTTCTTTTCTTTTTCTTTGCGTCATGTGCTGTTTGGGGAGGGTTTTTTGGAAGGGCCATCCTGCGTGACACTGCAGTGCCACTCCTAGATGGGCCCGGTGTTTGTGTCGGCCACTAGGGTCGCTTATCTTACTCACACAGTCAGCTACCTCATTGCGCCTCTTTTTTTCTTTGCGTCATGTGCTGTTTGGGGAGGGTTTTTTGGAAGGGACATCCTGCGTGACACTGCAGTGCCACTCCTAGATGGGCCCGGTGTTTGTGTCGGCCACTAGGGTCGCTTATCTTACTCACACAGTCAGCTACCTCATTGCGCCTCTTTTTTTCTTTGCGTCATGTGCTGTTTGGGGAGGGTTTTTTGGAAGGGCCATCCTGCGTGACACTGCAGTGCCACTCCTAGATGGGCACGGTGTTTGTGTCGGCCACTAGGGTCGCTTAGCTTAGTCATCCAGCGACCTCGGTGCAAATTTTAGGACTAAAAATAATATTGTGAGGTGTGAGGTATTCAGAATAGACTGAAAATGAGTGGAAATTATGGTTTTTGAGGTTAATAATACTTTGGGATCAAAATGACCCCCAAATTCTATGATTTAAGCTGTTTTTTAGGGTTTTTTGAAAAAAAAACACCCGAATCCAAAACACACCCGAATCCGACAAAAAAAATTCGGTGAGGTTTTGCTAAAAAGCGGTCGAACCCAAAACACGGCCGCGGAACCGAACCCAAAACCAAAACACAAAACCCGAAAAATTTCAGGCGCTCATCTCTAATGCAAACCTGATCTCTAGTGCCCAATCTAACAAACAAAAGGCCGGAGCCTGAAACTGGTGCCAGGGGGTCGCTTTCGACCTCTACGTATAGTGCCCTGTCTAACTAACAACATGCCTGAGTACGAAACTGGTGCCAGGGAGTCACCTGCGCAGGGCCGAAACTAGGATTTTTGGCACCCGGGGCAAGGTAGTAATCTGGCGCCCCCCCCCACACACACACACATTTCAAAAATAAAAAAAAGAACCTATGCAACACATTAGAGCCCCTTATATATAATACCCAACACAGTAGTAATGCCCTTTATAACAAATTATGCCATACAGTAGTATCCCTTCTACATGTTATGCCACACAGTACTAATGCACCTTATACACATAATGCCACACAGTAATAGTGCCCTTAGGCTCAAGTGTGGCAAGCAAAGCAGGGATGTACTGAAGAAGTTTAGTTAAGACACCATCAATAAACATTACAGTGCATATATACACAGCCCATGAATATACACATACCCCCAATAAACATATATACAGTACATGCTATATTGTGACAATTTACATCCCTTCAAGTACCCACCCTGTGTACCAAATGTTGCATCACATTGCTGTAGCACGCACACACACACACACACAATGGGTTACACGGCACTACTCCAAAACTCACACACACTGGGTTACACTGCACTGCTCCAGCTTACACATGCACACACCGTGTTACACTGAACAGCTTCAGCACACACACAGGGTTATACTGCACTTTTCCAGCGCGCAAACACACACACGCAGGGAAACACTGCACGGCTCCAGCACACACACAGAGCCGTAACTACGTGTGTGCCAAGGGGGCTTGGCACACAGCGCAGTTGCCCTGGGGGCACACGGCCAGCGGCATGTAATGAGTCAAATTGACTCATTACATGCCGCCTCTGTGTGCGCCGCGCTGGAGGAGAGAGACCAGCGCCGGAGGCAGCGGACAAGGAGGAGGGGGGAGCAGGGAGCCGCAGCAGCGCTATGTTATTGATAGTAAGCGCCGCTGCAGCATCCCCCTCTCCTTCCGTATTGGCTGCCCGGCAGCCAATACAGAAGGAGAGGGGGATGCTGCAGCGGCGCTTACTACCAATAACATAGCGCTGCTGCGGCTCCCTCCTCCCCCTCCCTCCTCCTCCTTCTCATCTCACTGCCGCCACCGAGGGAGCAGCACGAGGAGCCTGTCAGCGGGGAGAAGGTAAGTATATCCCCCCCCCCTCTCTCTCTCTCTGTCTCTCTCTGTCTCTCTCTCTCTCTCGGACACCGCCTGCCGCAATGTGTAAAAAATGGGACTGGCTGCCGCAATGTGTAAAAAAGGGGGATGGCTGCCGCAATGTGTAAAAAATGGGACTGGCTGCCGCAATGTGTAAAAAAGGGGGATGGCTGCCGCAATGTGTAAAATGGGACTGGCTGCCGCAATGTGTAAAAAATGGGACTGGCTGCCGCAATGTGTAAAAAAGGGGGATGGCTGCTGCAATGTGTAAAAAATGGGACTGGCTGCCGCAATGTGTAAAATGGGACTGGCTGCCGCAATGTGTAAAAAATGGGGACTGGCTGCCGCAATGTGTAAAAAATGGGGACTGGCTGCCGTAATGTGTAAAAAGGGGGACTGGCTGCCGCAATGTGTATAAAGGGGGACACCGTCTGCCGTAATGTGTAAAAACGGGGACGCTGTCTCCTGTAATTGTAAAAAAGGGACGCTGTCTGCCGCAATGTGTAAAAAGAAGGACCGGCTGCCGCAATGCGTTAAAAGGGAGACTGGCTGCTGTAATGTGTAAAAAGGGGGACTGGCTGCCGCAATGTGTAAAAAGGGTCTATCTGCCGCAATGTGTAAAAAGGGGTCCTGGCTGCCGCAATGTGTAAAAAGGGGGACTGGCTGCCGCAATGTGTAAAAAGGGGGACACTGTCTGCTGTAATGTGTAAAAGGGGCTCTACCTGGTGTAGTGGCGCTACTGTGCAGCGTAATTTGAATAATGTAGACTACTGTGCACCGTAGTATGAATTGCTATTATTTTGTGGCCACGCCCCTTCCCCGTGAAGCCACGCCCCTAAAAAAATTGGCGCGCCTATGGCGCGCTCTGCCCCTGTCTTACATGGGGGGGGGGGGGCGCCACTGTCGTTTCTTGCACAAAGCGCTAAAATGCCTAGTTACGGCACTGCACACACATACAGTATTACGCTGTACTGGTTCAGCACACATATACACAAACACTGTAGTGATATAGCTGTCTCTACCTTCCCCATTATATGCCATCAGTCCCAAGTCCCCTGTGCTGAAGCAACGCCAACACTGTGTGTGTGCATAGTGTGAGCGGAGCAGGGGCGGTGTCTCTTCAGCCTTCAGCCCGTGCCATTCAGCATTACATGCCTCTGCTGGCACTCACTGCTTTGCACCAGCACCAGGGGCAAAAACGACATTTGAAAGGGGGGTTTCCATGCACACATATATTAATATAAATTACCACCAACATGCCTCATACATGTGTACAATTGTAACAATGTATACTGTAAAACAGTACATGTGTATTACCAATATGAAACACCAAGACTATCCCCCCCTACATAAACAGTCAGACTGTAGATTACATAGACAGACTGCCCCCCCCCCCCTTTCCAGCATGCACCCACTCAGACTGTAGACACATTACACACACACAGACTCACACTGTCGCCTCCCTCCCCCACACACACTGGACTGCATATAGACTAATACACACACAGACACACACTGTGTGCCCTCCCTCCCCCACACACACTGGACTGCGTATAGACTAATACACACACAGACTCACACTGTCGCCTCCCTCCCCCACACACACTGGACTGCATATAGACTAATACACACACAGACTCACACTGTGTGACCTCCCCCCACACACTACACACAACGGCAGATTATACCCTCCCACACCCGGAAGACACCAGTAGCAATGGCAGGGTGATAGTATTACCTGCTGTCTGGTACTGCATCCAAGGAGGAGAGAAGTAACTGCGTGGCCAACTCAGTGCCTGGGAGGAGGAGCGCACGCCGCGGCAGCACAGATCACAGGCTGTGTGATTCACAGCACAGTCTCCCAAACCTCCGCCCAGGCTTGTCTGTGAGCTCTACATCTGTCTCACAGAGGGAGGGTCAGGATGGGGGAGATGAATCGCTGCGCTGCGCTTCGGCACTCTGCAGTAAATCTGATTGTGCCTGCGGGCACAAGTGGGTCCTGTCAGCGCCCCCTCTGATTGGGTGCCCGGGTCACATGCCCCCCTAGCCCCCCCCTAGTTACGGCTCTGACCTGCGACCCCTATGTCTAGTGCCCAGTCTAAAAAACAATAGGCTGGAGACCGAAAATGGTACCAGGGGGTCCCTTGTGGCCCCTACGTCTAGTGCCCAGTCTAACAAATAATAGGCCGGAGCCTGAAACTGGTGCAAGGGGGTCACCTGTGACCCCTGTGTTTAATGCCTAGTCTAACAAACAACAATCAGGAGCCTGAAACTGGTGCCAGGGGGTCCTTTGTGGCCCCTACGTCTAGTGCCCAGTCTAACAAATAATAGGCCGGAGCCTGAAACTGGTGCAAGGGGGTCACCTGTGACCCCTGCGTCTAGAGCCCAGTCTAACAAACAACAGGCTGGAGCCTGAAACTGGTGCCAGGGGGTCACCTGTGACCCCTGCGTCTAGAGCCCAGTCTAACAAACAACAGGCTGGAGCCTGAAACTGGTGCCAGGGGGTCACCTGCGACCCCTGCGTCTAGAGCCCAGTCTAACAAACAACAGGCCGGAGCCTGAAACTGGTGCCAGGAGGTCCCTTGCGACCCCTACGTCCAGTGCCCAGTCTAACAAATAATAGGCAGAAGCCTGAAACTGGTGCCAGGGGGGTCACCTGCGACCCCTGTGTCTAGTGCCCAGTCTAAGAAACAACAGGCCAGAGCCCGAAACTGGTGCCAGGGGGTCCCTTGTGGCCCCTACATCTAGTGCCCAGTCTAACAAATAATAGGCCGGAACCTGAAACTGGTGCCAGGGGGTCCCTTGTGGCCCCTAAGTCTAGTGCCCAGTCTAACAAATAATAGGCCGGAGCCTGAAAATGGTGCAAGGGGGTCACCTGTGACCCCTGTGTCTAGTGCCCAGTCTAAGAAACAACAGGTCGGGCCCAAAACTGGTGCCAGGGGGTCACCTGCGACCCCTGCGTCTAGAGCCCAGTCTAACAAACAACAGGCCGGAGCCTGAAACTGGTGCCAGGAGGTCCCTTGCGAGTCGCGACCCCTACGTCCAGTGCCTAGTCTAAGAAACAGCAGGCCGGGGTTTGGAACTGGTGCCAGGGGGACACCTTAGGCCCCTACATCTAGTGCCCAGTCTAACAAACAACAGGCCTGAGCAGGAAATTGGTGCCAGGGGGTCACATGCGACCCTGATCTCTAGTGCCCAATCTAACAAACAAAAGGCCGGAGCCTGAAACTGGTGCCAGGGGGTCCCTTTCGACCTCTACGTATAGTGCCTAGTCTAACTAACAACATGCCTGAGTACGAAACTGGTGCCAGGGGGTCACCTGCGGCCCCTATATCTAGTGCCCAGTCTAACAAACAACAGGCCGGAGCCTGAAACTGGTGCCAAGGGGTCACCTGTTACCCCTGCGTCTAAAGCCCAGTCTAACAAACAACAGGCCGAAGACTAAAACTGGTGCCAGGGTGGCCCCTACGTCTAGTGCCCAGTCTAACAAATAATAGGCAGAAGCCTGAAACTGGTGCCAGGGGGTCACCTGCGACCCCTGTGTCTAGTGCCCAGTCTAAGAAACAACAGGCCAGAGCCCGAAACTGGTGCCAGGGGGTCCCTTGTGGCCCCTACATCTAGTGCCAAGTCTAACAAATAATAGGCCGGAACCTAAAACTGGTGCCAGGGGGTCCCTTGTGGCCCCTAAGTCTAGTGCCCAGTCTAACAAATAATAGGCCGGAGCCCAAAACTGGTGCCAGGGGGTCACCTGCGACCCCTGCGTCTAGAGCCCAGTCTAACAAACAACAGGCCGGAGCCTGAAACTGGTGCCAGGAGGTCCCTTGCGACCCCTACGTCCAGTGCCCAGTCTAAGAAACAGCAGGCCGGGGTTTGGAACTGGTGCCAGGGGGCCACCTTAGGCCCCTACATCTAGTGCCCAGTCTAACAAACAACAGGCCTGAGCAGGAAATTGGTGCCAGGGGGTCACATGCGACCCTGATCTCTAGTGCCCAATCTAACAAACAAAAGGCGGAGCCTGAAACTGGTGCCAGGGGGTCCCTTTTGACCTCTACGTATAGTGCCCAGTCTAACTAACAACATGCCTGAGTACGAAACTGGTGCCAGGGGGTCACCTGCGGCCCCTATATCTAGTGCCCAGTCTAACAAACAACAGGCCGGAGCCTGAAACTGGTGCCAAGGGGTCACCTGTTACCCCTGCGTCTAAAGCCCAGTCTAACAAACAACAGGCCGAAGACTGAAACTGGTGCCAGGTGGTCCCTTGTGGCCCCTACGTCTAGTGCCCAGTCTAACAAATAATAGGCAGAAGCCTGAAACTGGTGCCAGGGGGTCACCTGCGACCCCTGTGTCTAGTGCCCAGTCTAAGAAACAACAGGCCGGAGCCCGAAACTAGTGCCAGGGGGTCCCTTGTGGCCCCTACATCTAGTGCCCAGTCTATCAAATAATAGGCCGGAACCTGAAACTGGTGCCAGGGGGTCCCTTGTGGCCCCTAAGTCTAGTGCCCTGTCTAAAAAATAATAGGCCGGAGCCTGAAACTGGTGCCAGGGGGTCACCTGTGACCCCTGTGTCTAGTGCCCAGTCTAAGAAACAACAGGTCGGGCCCAAAACTGGTGCCAGGGGGTCACCTGTGACCTCTGCATCTAGAGCCCAGTCTAACAAACAACAGGCAGGAGCCTGAAACTGGTGCCAGGAGGTCCCTTGCGAACCCTACGTCAAGTGCCCAGTCTAAAAAACACCTGGCCGGTGTTTGTATCTATTGGCAGGGGGTCACCGTAGGCCCCTACACATAGTGCCCAGTCTAACAAATAACAGGCCTGAGCAGGAATTTGGTGCCAGGGGGTCACATACGACCCTGATCTCTAGTGCCCAATCTAACAAACAAAAGGCCGGAGCCTGAAACTGGTGCCAGGGGGTCCCTTTTGACCTTTACGTATAGTGCCCAGTCTAACTAACAACATGCCTGAGTACGAAACTGGTGCCAGGGAGTCACCTGCGACCCCTATGTCTAGTGCCCAGTCTAAAAAACAATAGGCTGGAGACCGAAAATGGTGCCAGGGGGTCCCTTGTGGCCCCTACGTCTAGTGCCTGCCCAGTCTAACAAATAATAGGCCGGAGCCTGAAACTGGTGCAAGGGGGTCACCTGTGACCCCTGTGTCTAGTGCCTCGTCTAACAAACAACAATCCGGAGCCTGAAACTGGTGCCAGGGGGTCCTTTGTGGCCCCTACGTCTAGTGCCCAGTCTAACAAATAATAGGCCGGAGCCTGAAACTGGTGCAAGGGGTTCACCTGTGACCCCTGCGTCTAGAGCCCAGTCTATCAAACAACAGGCTGGAGCCTGAAACTGGTGCCAGGGGGTCACCTGTGACCCCTGCGTCTAGAGCCCAGTCTAACAAACAACAGGCTGGAACCTGAAACTGGTGCCAGGGGGTCAGCTGCGACCCCTGCGTCTAGAGCCCAGTCTAACAAACAACAGGCCGGAGCCTGAAACTTGTGCCAGGAGGTCACTTGCGACCCCTACGTCCAGTGCCCAGTCTAAGAAACAGCAGGCCGGGGTTTGGAACTGGTGCCAGGGGGTCAACTTAGGCCCTTACATCTAGTGCCCAGTCTAACAAACAACAGGCCTGAGCAGGAAATTGGTGCCAGGGGGTCACATGCGACCCTGATCTCTAGTGCCCAATCTAACAAACAAAAGGCCGGAGCCTGAAACTGGTGCCAGGGGGTCCCTTTCGACCTCTACGTATAGTGCCCAGTCTAACTAACAACATGCCTGAGTACGAAACTGGTGCCAGGGGGTCACCTGCGGCCCCTATATCTAGTGCCCAGTCTAACAAACAACAGGCCGGAGCCTGAAACTGGTGCCAAGGGGTCACCTGTTACCCCTGCGTCTAAAGCCCAGTCTAACAAACAACAGGCCGAAGACTGAAACTGGTGCCAGGGGGTCCTTTGTGGCCCCTACGTCTAGTGCCCAGTCTAACAAATAGTAGGCAGAAGCCTGAAACTGGTGCCAGGGGGTCACCTGCGACCCCTGTGTCTAGTGCCCAGTCTAAGAAACAACAGGCCAGAGCCCGAAACTGGTGCCAGGGGGTCTCTTGTGGCCCCTACATCTAGTGCCCAGTCTAACAAATAATAGGCCGGAACCTGAAACTGGTGCCAGGGGGTCCCTTGTGGCGCCTAAGTCTAGTGCCCAGTCTAACAAATAATAGGCCGGAGCCTGAAACTGGTGCAAGGGGGTCACCTGCGACCCCTGTGTCTTGTGCCCAGTCAAAGAAACAACAGGTCGGGCCCAAAACTGGTGCTAGGGGGTCACCTGCGACCCCTGCGTCTAGAGCCCAGTCTAACAAACAACAGGCCGGGGTTTGGAACTGGTGCCAGGGGGTCACCTTAGGCCCCTACATCTAGTGCCCAGTCTAACAAACAACAGGCCTGAGCAGGAAATTGGTGCCAGGGGGTCACATGCGACCCTGATCTCTAGTGCCCAATCTAACAAACAAAAGGCGGAGCCTGAAACTGGTGCCAGGGGGTCCCTTTCGACCTCTACGTATAGTGCCCAGTCTAACTAACAACATGCCTGAGTACGAAACTGGTGCCAGGCGGTCACCTGCGGCCCCTATATCTAGTGCCCAGTCTAACAAACAACAGGCCAGAGCCTGAAACTGGTGCCAAGGGGTCACCTGTTACCCCTGCATCTAAAGCCCAGTCTAACAAACAACAGGCCGAATACTGAAACTGGTGCCAGGGGGTCACCTGCGACCCCTGTGTCTAGTGCCCAGTCTAAGAAACAACAGGCAAGAGCCCGAAACTGGTGCCAGGGGGTCCCTTGTGGCCCCTACATCTAGTGCCCAGTCTAACAAATAATAGGCCGGAACCTGAAACTGGTGCCAGGGGGTCCCTTGTGGCCCCTAAGTCTAGTGCCCAGTCTTACAAATAATAGGCCGGAGCCTGAAACTGGTGCAAGGGGGTCACCTGTGACCCCTGTGTCTAGTGCCCAGTCTAAGAAACAACAGGTCGGGCCCAAAACTGGTGCCAGGGGGTCACCTGCGACCCCTGTGTCTAGAGCCCAGTCTAACAAACAACAGGCCGGAGCCTGAAACTGGTGCCAGGAGGTCCCTTGCAAGTTGCGACCCCTACGTCCAGTGCCCAGTCTAAGAAACAGCAGGTCGGGGTTGGAACTGGTGCCAGGGGGTCACCTTAGGCCCCTACATCTAGTGCCCAGTCTAACAAACAACAGGCCTGAGCAGGAAATTGGTGCCAGGGGGTCACATGCGACCCTGATCTCTAGTGCCCAATCTAACAAACAAAAGGCGGAGCCCGAAACTGGTGCCAGGGGGTCCCTTTCGACCTCTACGTATAGTGCCCAGTCTAACTAACAACATGCCTGAGTACGAAACTGGTGCCAGGGGGTCACCTGCGGCCCCTATAGCTAGTGCCCAGTCTAACAAGCAGCAGGCCGGAGCCTGAAACTGGTGCCAAGGGGTCACCTGTTACCCCTGCGTCTAAAGCCCAGTCTAACAAACAACAGGCCGAAGACTGAAACTGGTGCCAGGGGGTCCCTTGTGGCCCCTCCGTCTAGTGCCCAGTCTAACAAATAATAGGCAGAAGCCTGAAACTGGTGCCAGGGGGTCACCTGCGTCCCCTGTGTCTAGTGCACAGTCTAAGAAACAACAGGCCGGAGCCCGAAACTAGTGCCAGGGGGTCCCTTGTGGCCCCTACATCTAGTGCCCAGTCTATCAAATAATAGGCCGGAACCTGAAACTGGTGCCAGGGGGTCCCTTGTGGCCCCTAAGTCTAGTGCCCTGTCTAACAAATAATAGGCCGGAGCCTGAAACTGGTGCAAGGGGGTCACCTGTGACCCCTGTGTCTAGTGCCCAGTCTAAGAAACAACAGGTCGGGCCCAAAACTGGTGCCAGGGGGTCACCTGTGACCTCTGCATCTAGAGCCCAGTCTAACAAACAACAGGCAGGAGCCTGAAACTGGTGCCAGGAGGTCCCTTGCGAACCCTACGTCAAGTGCCCAGTCTAAAAAACACCAGGCCGGTGTTTGTATCTATTGGCAGGGGGTCACCGTAGGCCCCTACACATAGTGCCCAGTCTAACAAATAACAGGCCTGAGCAGGAAATTGGTGCCAGGGGGTCACATACGACCCTGATCTCTAGTGCCCAATCTAACAAACAAAAGGCCGGAGCCTGAAACTGGTGCCAGGGGGTCCCTTTTGACCTCTACGTATAGTGCCCAGTCTAACTAACAACATGCCTGAGTACGAAACTGGTGCCAGGGAGTCACCTGCGACCGCTATGTCTAGTGCCCAGTCTAAAAAACAATAGGCTGGAGACCGAAAATGGTGCCAGGGGGTCCCTTGTGGCCCCTACGTCTAGTGCCTGCCCAGTCTAACAAATAATAGGCCGGAGCCTGAAACTGTGACCCCTGTGTCTAGTGCCTAGTCTAACAAACAACAATCCGGAGCCTGAAACTGGTGCCAGGGGGTCCTTTGTGGCCCCTACGTCTAGTGCCCAGTCTAACAAATAATAGGCCGGAGCCTGAAACTGGTGCAAGGGGTTCACCTGTGACCCCTGCGTCTAGAGCCCAGTCTAACAAACAACAGGTTGGAGCCTAAAACTGGTGCCAGGGGGTCACCTGTGACCCCTGCATCTAGAGCCCAGTCTAACAAACAACAGGCTGGAGCCTGAAACTGGTGCCAGGGGGTCACCTGCGACCCCTGCGTCTAGAGCCCAGTCTAACAAACAACAGGCCGGAGCCTGAAACTGGTGCCAGGAGGTCACTTGCGACCCCTACGTCTAGTGCCCAGTCTAAGAAACAGCAGGCCGGGGTTTGGAACTGGTGCCAGGGGGTCAACTTAGGCCCTTACATCTAGTGCCCAGTCTAACAAACAACAGGCCTGAGCAGGAAATTGGTGCCAGGGGGTCACATGCGACCCTGATCTCTAGTGCCCAATCTAACAAACAAAAGGCCGGACCCTGAAACTGGTGCCAGGGGGTCCCTTTCGACCTCTACGTATAGTGCCCAGTCTAACTAACAACATGCCTGAGTACGAAACTAATGCCAGGGGGTCACCTGCGGCCCCTATATCTAGTGCCCAGTCTAACAAACAACAGGCCGGAGCCTAAAAACTGGTGCCAAGGGGTCACCTGTTACCCCTGCGTCTAAAGCCCAGTCTAACAAACAACAGGCCGAAGACTGAAACTGGAGCCAGGGGGTCCTTTGTGGCCCCTACGTCTAGTGCCCAGTCTAAGAAATAGTAGGCAGAAGCCTGAAACTGGTGCCAGGGGGTCACCTGCGACCCCTGTGTCTAGTGCCCAGTCTAAGAAACAACAGGCCAGAGCCCGAAACTGGTGCCAGGGGGTCCCTTGTGGCCCCTACATCTAGTGCCCAGTCTAACAAATAATAGGCCGGAACCTGAAACTGGTGCCAGGGGGTCCCTTGTGGCGCCTAAGTCTAGTGCCCAGTCTAACAAATAATAGGCCGGAGCCTGAAACTGGTGCAAGGGGGTCACCTGCGATCCCTGTGTCTAGTGCCCAGTCAAAGAAACAACAGTTCGGGCCCAAAACTGGTGCCAGGGGGTCACCTGCGACCCCTGCGTCTAGAGCCCAGTCTAACAAACAACAGGCCGGAGCCTGAAACTGGTGCCAGGAGGTCCCTTGCGAACCCTACGTCAAGTGCCCAGTTTAAAAAACACCAGGCCGGTGTTTGTATCTATTGGCAGGGGGTCACCGTAGGCCCCTACATATAGTGCCCAGTCTAACAAATAACAGGCCTGAGCAGGAAATTGGTGCCAGGGGGTCACATACGACCCTGATCTCTAGTGCCCAATCTAACAAACAAAAGGCCGGAGCCTGAAACTGGTGCCAGGGGGTCCCTTTTGACCTCTACGTATAGTGCCCAGTCTAACTAACAACATGCCTGAGTACGAAACTGGTGCCAGGGAGTCACCTGCGACCCCTATGTCTAGTCTAAAAAACAATAGGCTGGAGACCGAAAATGGTGCCAGGGGGTCCCTTGTGGCCCCTACGTCTAGTGCCTGCCCAGTCTAACAAATAATAGGCCGGAGCCTGAAACTGGTGCAAGGGGGTCACCTGTGACCCCTGTGTCTAGTGCCTAGTCTAACAAACAACAATCCGGAGCCTGAAACTGGTGCCAGGGGGTCCTTTGTGGCCCCTACGTCTAGTGCCCAGTCTAACAAATAATAGGCCGGAGCCTGAAACTGGTGCAAGGGGTTCACCTGTGACCCCTGCGTCTAGAGCCCAGTCTAACAAACAACAGGCTGGAGCCTGAAACTGGTGCCAGGGGGTCACCTGTGACCCCTGCGTCTAGAGCCCAGTCTAACAAACAACAGGCTGGAGCCAGAAACTGGTGCCAGGGGGTCACCTGCGACCCCTGCGTCTAGAGCCCAGTCTAACAAACAACAGGCCGGAGCCTGAAACTGGTGCCAGGAGGTCACTTGCGACCCCTACGTCCAGTGCCCAGTCTAAGAAACAGCAGGCCGGGGTTTGGAACTGGTGCCAGGGGGTCAACTTAGGCCCTTACATCTAGTGCCCAGTCTAACAAACAACAGGTCTGAGCAGGAAATTGGTGCCAGGGGGTCACATGCGACCCTGATCTCTAGTGCCCAATCTAACAAACAAAAGGCGGAGCCTGAAACTGGTGCCAGGGGGTCCCTTTTGACCTCTACGTATAGTGCCCAGTCTAACTAACAACATGCCTGAGTAAGAAACTGGTGCCAGGGGGTCACCTGCGGCCCCTATATCTAGTGCCCAGTCTAACAAACAACAGGCCGGAGCCTGAAACTGGTGCCAAGGGGTCACCTGTTACCCCTGCGTCTAAAGCCCAGTCTAACAAACAACAGGCCGAAGACTGAAACTGGTGCCAGGGGGTCCTTTGTGGCCCCTACGTCTAGTGCCCAGTCTAACAAATAGTAGGCAGAAGCCTGAAACTGGTGCCAGGGGGTCACCTGCGACCCCTGTGTCTATTGCCCAGTCTAAGAAACAACAGGCCAGAGCCCGAAACTGGTGCCATGGGGTCCCTTGTGGCCCCTACATCTAGTGCCCAGTCTAACAAATAATAGGCCGGAACCTGAAACTGGTGCCAGGGGGTCCCTTGTGGCGCCTATGTCTAGTGCCCAGTCTAACAAATAATAGGCCGGAGCCTGAAACTGGTGCAAGGGGGTCACCTGTGACCCCTGTGTCTAGTGCCCAGTCAAAGAAACAACAGGTCGGGCCCAAAACTGGTGCCAGGGGGTCACCTGCGACCCCTGCGTCTAGAGCCCAGTCTAACAAACAACAGGCCGGGGTTTGGAACTGGTGCCAGGGGGTCACCTTAGGCCCCTACATCTAGTGCCCAGTCTAACAAACAACAGGTCTGAGCAGGAAATTGGTGCCAGGGGGTCACATGCGACCCTGATCTCTAGTGCCCAATCTAACAAACAAAAGGCGGAGCCTGAAACTGGTGCCAGGGGGTCCCTTTTGACCTCTACGTATAGTGCCCAGTCTAACTAACAACATGCCTGAGTACGAAACTGGTGCCAGGCGATCACCTGCGGCCCCTATATCTAGTGCCCAGTCTAACAAACAACAGGCCGGAGCCTGAAACTGGTGCCAAGGGGTCACCTGTTACCCCTGCGTCTAAATCCCAGTCTAACAAACAATAGGCCGAATACTGAAACTGGTGCCAGGGGGTCACCTGCGACCCCTGTGTCTAGTGCCCAGTCTAAGAAACAACAGGCCAGAGCCCGAAACTGGTGCCAGGGGGTCCCTTGTGGCCCCTACATCTAGTGCCCAGTCTAACAAATAATAGGCCGGAACCTGAAACTGGTGCCAGGGGGTCCCTTGTGGCCCCTAAGTCTAGTGCCCAGTCTAACAAATAATAGGCCGGAGCCTGAAACTGGTGCAAGGGGATCACCTGTGACCCCTGTGTCTAGTGCTAGTCTAACAAACAACAGGACGGAGCCTGAAACTGGTGCAAGGGGGTCACCTGTTACCCCTGCGTCTAAAGCCCAGTCTAACAAACAACAGGCCGAATACTGAAACTGGTGCCAGGGGGTCACCTGTGACCCCTGTGTCTAGTGCCCAGTCTAAGAAACAACAGGTCGGGCCCAAAACTGGTGCCAGGGGGTCACCTGCGACCCCTGTGTCTAGAGCCCAGTCTAACAAACAACAGGCCGGAGCCTGAAACTGGTGCCAGGAGGTCCCTTGCGACCCCTACGTCCAGTGCCCAGTCTAAGAAACAGCAGGCCGGGGTTTGGAACTGGTGCCAGGGGGTCACCTTAGGCCCCTACATCTAGTGCCCAGTCTAACAAACAACAGGCCTGAGCAGGAAATTGGTGCCAGGGGGTCACATGCGACCCTGATCTTTAGTGCCCAATCTAACAAACAAAAGGCCAGAGCCTGAAACTGGTGCCAGGGGGTCCCTTTCGACCTCTACGTATAGTGCCCAGTCTAACTAACAACATGCCTGAGTATGAAACTGGTGCCAGGGGGTCACCTGCGGCCCCTATATCTAGTGCCCAGTCTAACAAACAACAGGGAGGAGCCTGAAACTGGTGCCAAGGGGTCACCTGTTACCCCTGCGTCTAAAGCCCAGTCTAACAAACAACAGGCCGAAGACTGAAACTGGTGCCAGGGGGTCCCTTGTGGCCCCTACGTCTAGTGCCCAGTCTAACAAATAGTAGGCAGAAGCCTGAAACTGGTGCCAGGGGGTCACCTGCGACCCATGTGTCTAGTGCCCAGTTTAAGAAACAACAGGCCAGTACCTGAAACTGGTGCCAGGGGGTCCCTTGTGGCCCCTACATCTAGTGCCCAGTCTAACAAATAATAGGCCGGAGCCTGAAACTGGTGCAAGGGGATCACCTGTGACCCCTGTGTCTAGTGCTAGTTTAACAAACAACAGGACGGAGCCTGAAACTGGTGCCATGGGTCCTTTGTGGCCCCTAATCTAGTGCCCAGTCTAACAAATAATAGGCCGGAGCCTGAAACTGGTGCCAGGGGGGTCACCTGTGACCCCTGTGTCTAGTGCCCAGTATAAGAAACAACAGGTCGGGCCCAAAACTGGTGCCAGGGGGTCACCTGCAACCCCTGCTTCTAGAGCCCAGTTTAACAAACAACAGGCTGGAGCCTGAAACTGGTGCCAGGAGGTCCCTTGCGACCCCTACGTCCACTGCCCAGTCTAAGAAACAGCAGGCCGGGGTTTGGAACTGATGCCATTTGGTCCTTTGTGGCCCCTACAACTAGTGCCCAGTTTAACAAACAACAGGCCGGAGCCTGAAACTGGTTCAAAGGGGTCACCTGTTACCCCTGTGTCTAAAGCCCAGTCTAACAATCAAAAGGCCGAAGCCTGAAACTGGTGCCAGGGGGTCCTTTGTGGCCCCTACGTCTAGTGCCCACTCTAACAAATAATAGGCCGGAGCCTGAAACTGGTGCCAGGGGGTCACCTGTGACCCATGTGTCTAGTGTCTAGTCTAAGAAACAACAGGTCGGGCCCAAAACTGGTGCCAGGGGGTCACCTGCGACCTCTGTGTCTAGAGCCCAGTCTAACAAACAACAGGCCGGAGCCTGAAACTGGTGCCAAGAGGTCCCTTGCGACCCCTACGTCCAGTGCCCAGTCTAAGAAACAGCAGGCCGGGGTATGGAACTGGTGCCAGGGGGTCACCGTAGGCCCCTACAGATAGTGCCCTGTCTAACAAACAACTGGCCTGAGCAGGAAACTGGTGCCAGGGGGTCACATGCATTGCAAACCTGATCTTTAGTGCCCAATCTAACAAACAAAAGGTCGGAGCCTGAAACTGGTGCCAGGGGGTCCCTATCGACCTCTACGTATAGTGCCCAGTCTAACTAACAACATGCCTGAGTATGAAACTGGTGCCAGGGGGTCACCTGCGACCCCTATGTCTAGTGCCCAGTATAAAAAACAAAAGGCTGGAGACCGAAACTGGTGCCAGGAGGTCCCTTGTGGCCCCAACAACTAGTGACCAGTCAAACAAACAACAGGACGGAGCCTTAAACTGGTGCCATGGGTCCTTTGTGGCCCCTACGTCTAGTGCCCAGTCTAACAAATAATAGGCCGGAGCCTGAAACTGGTGCCAGGGGGTCACCTGTGACCCCTGTGTCTAGTGCCCAGTATAAGAAACAACTGGTCGGGCCCAAAACTGGTGCCAGGGGGTCACCTGCGACCCCTGCTTCTAGAGCCCAGTTTAACAAACAACAGGCTGGAGCCTGAAACTGGTGCCAGGAGGTCCCTTGCGACCCCTACGTCCACTGCCCAGTCTAAGAAACAGCAGGCCGGAGCCTGAAACTGGTTCAAAGGGGTCACCTGTTACCCCTGTGTCTAAAGCCCAGTCTAACAAACAAAAGGCCGAAGCCTGAAACTGGTGCCAGGGGGTCACCTGTGACTCCTGTGTCTAGTGCCCAGTCTAAGAAACAACAGGTCAAACCCAAAACTGGTGCCAGGGGGTCACCTGCGACCCCTGCGTCTAGAGCCCAGTCTAACAAACAACAGGCCGGAGCCTGAAACTGGTGCCAGGAGGTCCCTTGCGACCCCTACGTCCAGTGCCCAGTCTAAGAAACAGCAGACCGGGGTTTGGAACTGGTGCCAGGGGGTCACCTTAGGCCCTTACAACTAGTGCCCAGTTTAACAAACAACCGGCCGGAGCCTGAAACTGGTTCAAAGGGGTCACCTGTTACCCCTTTGTCTAAAGCCCAGTTTAACAAACAAAAAGCCGAAGCCTGAAACTGGTGCCAGGGGGTCCCTTGTGGCCCCTACATCTAGTGCCCAATCTAACAAATAATAGGCCGGAAACTGAAACTGGTGCCAGGGGGTCCCTTGTGGCCCCTAATTCTAGTGCCCAGTCTAACAAATAATAGGCCGGAGCCTGAAACTGGTGCAAGGGGGTCACCTGTGACTCCTGTGTCTAGTGCCCAGTCTAAGAAACAACAGGTCGGGCCCAAAACTGGTGCCAGGGGGTCACCTGCGACCCCTGCGTCTAGAGCCCAGTCTAACAAACAACAGGCCGGAGCCTGAAACTGGTGCCAGGAGGTCCCTTGCGACCCCTACGTCCAGTGCCCAGTCTAAGAAACAGCAGACCGGGGTTTGGAACTGGTGCCAGGGGGTCACCTTAGGCCCCTACATCTAGTGCCCAGTCTAACAAACAACAGGCCTGAGCAGGAAATTGGTGCCAGGGGGTCACATGCGACCCTGATCTCTAGTGCCCAATCTAACAAACAAAAGGCCGGAGCCTGAAACTGGTGCCAGGGGGTCCCTTTTGACCTCTACGTATAGTGCCCAGTCTAACTAACAACATGCCTGAGTACGAAACTGGTGCCAGGGGGTCACCTGCGGCCCCTATATCTAGAGCCCAGTCTAACAAACAACAGGCCGAAGACTGAAACTGGTGCCAGGGGGTCCCTTGTGGCCCCTACGTCTAGTGCCCAGTCTAAGAAACAACAGGCCAGAGCCCGAAACTGGTGCCAGGGGGTCCCTTGTGGCCCCTACATCTAGTGCCCAGTCTAACAAATAATAGGCCGGAGCCTGAAACTGGTGCCAGGCGGGTCACCTGTGAACCCTGTGTCTAGTGCCCAGTATAAGAAACAACAGGTCGGGCCCAAAACTGGTGCCATGGGGTCACCTGCGACCCCTGCTTCTAGAGCCCAGTCTAACAAACAACAGGCTGGAGCCTGAAACTGGTGCCAGGAGGTCCCTTGCGACCCCTACGTCCACTGCCCAGTCTAAGAAACAGCAGGCCGGGGTTTGGAACTGATGCCATTTTGTCCTTTGTGGCCCCTACAACTAGTGCCCAGTTTAACAAACAACAGGCCGGATCCTGAAAGTGGTTCAAAGGGGTCACCTGTTACCCCTGTGTCTAAAGCCCAGTAAACAAACAAAAGGCCGAATCCTGAAACTGGTGCCAGGGGGTCCCTTGTGGCCCCTACATCTGGTGCCCAGTCTAACAAATAATAGGCCGGAAACTGAAACTGGTGCCAGGAGGTCCCTTGCGACCCCTACGTCAAGTGCCCAGTCTAAGAAACACCAGGCCGGTGTTTGTATCTATTGGCTGGGGGTCACCGTAGGCCCCTACACATAGTGCCGAATCTAACAAACAACAGTCCTGAGCAGGAAATTTGAGCCAGGGGGTCACATGCGACCCTGATCTCTAGTGCCCAATCTAGCAAACAAAAGGCCGGAGCCTGAATCTGGTTCCAGGAGGTCCCTTGCGACCCCTACGTCCAGTGCCCAGTCTAAGAAACAGCAGACCGGGGTTTGGAACTGGTGCCAGGGGGTCACCTTAGGCCCCTACATCTAGTGCCCAGTCTAACAAACAACAGGCCTGAGCAGGAAATTGGTGCCAGGGGGTCACATGCGACCCTGATCTCTAGTGCCCAATCTAACAAACAAAAGGCCGGAGCCTGAAACTGGTGCCAGGGGGTCCCTTTCGACCTCTACGTATAGTGCCCAGTCTAACTAACAACATGCCTGAGTACGAAACTGGTGCCAGGGGGTCACCTGCGGCCCCTATATCTAGTGCCCAGTCTAACAAACAACAGGCCGGAGCCTGAAACTGTTGCCAAGGGGTCACCTGTTACCCCTGCGTCTAAAGCCCAGTCTAACAAACAATAGGCCGAATACTGAAACTGGTGCCAGGGGGTCACCTGCGACCCCTGTGTCTAGTGCCCAGTCTAACAAACAACAGGCCGAATACTGAAACTGGTGCCAGGGGATCCCTTGTGGCCCCTACATCTAGTGCCCAGTCTAACAAAGAATAGGCCGGAACCTGAAAATGGTGCCAGGGGGTCCCTTGTGGCCCCTAAGTCTAGTGCCCAGTCTAACAAATAATAGGCCGGAGCCTGAAACTGGTGCAAGGGGATCACCTGTGACCCCTGTGTCTAGTGCTAGTCTAACAAACAACAGGACGGAGCCTGAAACTGGTGCAAGGGGGTCACCTGTTACCCCTGCGTCTAAAGCCCAGTCTAACAAACAACAGGCCGAATACTGAAACTGGTGCAAGGGGGTCACCTGTGACCCCTGTGTCTAGTGCCCAGTCTAAGAAACAACAGGTCGGGCCCAAAACTGGTGCCAGGGGGTCACCTGCGACCTCTGTGTCTAGAGCCTAGTCTAACAAACAACAGGCCGGAGCCTGAAACTGGTGCCAGGAAGTCCCTTGCGACCCCTACGTCCAGTGCCCAGTCTAAGAAACAGCAGGCCGGGGTTTGGAACTGGTGCCAGGGGGTCACCTTAGGCCCCTACATCTAGTGCCCAGTCTAACAAACAACAGGCCTGAGCAGGAAATTGGTGCCAGGGGGTCACATGCGACCCTGATCTCTAGTGCCCAATCTAACAAACAAAAGGCCGGAGCCTGAAACTGGTGCCAGGGGGTCCCTTTCGACCTCTACGTATAGTGCCCAGTCTAACTAACAACATGCCTGAGTACGAAACTGGTGCCAGGGGGTCACCTGCGGCCCCTATATCTAGTGCCCAGTCTAACAAACAACAGGGAGGAGCCTGAAACTGGTGCCAAGGGGTCACCTGTTACCCCTGCGTCTAAAGCCCAGTCTAACAAACAACAGGCCGAAGACTGAAACTGGTGCCAGGGGGTCCCTTGTGGCCCCTACGTCTAGTGCCCAGTCTAACAAATAGTAGGCAGAAGCCTGAAACTGGTGCCAGGGGGTCACCTGCGACCCCTGTGTCTAGTGCCCAGTTTAAGAAACAACAGGCCAGTACCTGAAACTGGTGCCAGGGGGTCCCTTGTGGCCCCTACATCTAGTGCCCAGTCTAACAAATAATAGGCCGGAACCTGAAACTGGTGCCAGGGGGTCCCTTGTGGCCCCTAAGTCTAGTGCCCAGTCTAACAAATAATAGGCCGGAGCCTGAAACTGGTGCAAGGGGATCACCTGTGACCCCTGTGTCTAGTGCTAGTTTAACAAACAGGACGGAGCCTGAAACTGGTGCCATGGGTCCTTTGTGGCCCCTACGTCTAGTGCCCAGTCTAACAAATAATAGGCCGGAACCTGAAACTGGTGCCAGGGGGTCCCTCGTGGCCCCTAAGTCTAGTGCCCAGTCTAACAAATAATAGGCCGGAGCCTGAAACTGGTGCCAGGGGGTCACCTGTGACCCCTGTGTCTAGTGCCCAGTATAAGAAACAACAGGTCGGGCCCAAAACTGGTGCCAGGGGGTCACCTGCAACCCCTGCTTCTAGAGCCCAGTCTAACAAACAACAGGCTGGAGCCTGAAACTGGTGCCAGGAGGTCCCTTGCGACCCCTACGTCCACTGCCCAGTCTAAGAAAAAGCAGGCCGGGGTTTGGAACTGATGCCATTTGGTCCTTTGTGGCCCCTACAACTAGTGCCCAGTTTAACAAACAACAGGCCGGAGCCTGAAACTGGTTCAAAGGGGTCACCTGTTACCCCTGTGTCTAAAGCCCAGTCTAACAAGCAAAAGGCCGAAGCCTGAAACTGGTGCCAGGGGGTCCTTTGTGGCCCCTACGTCTAGTGCCCACTCTAACAAATAATAGGCCGGAGCCTGAAACTGGTGCCAGGGGGTCACCTGTGACCCATGTGTCTAGTGTCTAGTCTAAGAAACAACAGGTCGGGCCCAAAACTGGTGCCAGGGGGTCACCTGCGACCTCTGTGTCTAGAGCCCAGTCTAACAAACAACAGGCCGGTGTCACAACTGAGGGCCTGAGCTGACGGAAGGCAGCCTCAGTTGTAGGGGCTGAGATGTACCGGAACCTGGGAGGTTGTATCAGACCCCTGGACATGTAAGTAACATGAAGAGAAACCGCCCGAAGGCGTGACCACGACAACTTGAGTAAAAGTCAATGATATTTATTTATGACAAACTCCATGCATCACAGTAGCAGTAAAAAGAAACATAAAAATCAGCAGAGAAATAATAATACAGTTCCTGGGTACTACAGGGTGGCAGGGGCCACAGAGCTCTGGTGGTATGAGACAGTTCTTATTATCTGCAAGTTGGAAAGTCCTTACCAGGCTCAACTGTAGCAATGAGGAAAGCCCAGGGTCGTACCAGCTGGTGTTCCAGGGAAAGCTGGACTGCTGTAGATAAAATGCTGCTGTGGGTACTGGTTAGAACCAGACAGGTGTTGGCACGGAGTGGATACTGGCTGGAACCAGTTAAATAATAAATAAAGCTTGAGAGCGATGCAATATAGATGAAATGTAGAATTTGAGAGCGGAGAAATAATAATACCGGAGGAGAGTGGTAAACTGCAGAAAGGACACCGGCCCTTTAAGAGAAGCTGTACACTGCTGGAAGCTGAGCTGGAAGCAGGTGATGTTGTAGCTGGAAACAGGTGAGTCCAGAATGGATCGGAGAGTCAGGCTACACCGCAGATGGAATGCTGGTGCGGGTCTCTATAGCAGAAGTCTGGAGACAGGAGCTGGAACCTGGAAGACAATCACAGGAGAGAGACATACTGGAACTAGGTTTGACAACCAAAGCACTGACGCCTTCCTTGCTCAGGCACAACCTATTTATACCTGCAGCAAGGAAGGCATTGGCTAGGCAATTATGCAAATTAATAATACTGACAACGGATTGGTAGGAAAGATCAGCTGACAGAATCCAAGATGGCTGCGCCCATGCAGACACTTGGAGGGAAGTTTGGATTGTAATCCATGTGGTCTGGAAAACAGTAATGGCGGCGCCGGCCACCGGAGACAGGAGACGCCAGGCTGACAGATGCACATCCGACCACGCGGACACAGCGGAGGCCGCGGCTGACGTAATCGCCACTCTGAATGCAGAAGCTCAGGGACGGCGGCGGAGGCCGCTGGAGACGCCATGCCAGATGTATAAGGCGTTACTGTGACTGCGTCCAGAGAGACAGGAGAGGATGCGGGAATGTGCACATCAGGATAACAGATGGGATCCGGTCCTGGAGCGCTGAGCCAGCCTTAGGAGGCATCTGATAGGTAAGAAATGGCGTCCAGATACCCGGATCGTGACAGCCGGAGCCTGAAACTGGTGCCAAGAGGTCCCTTGCGACCCCTACGTCCAGTGCCCAGTCTAAGAAACAGCAGGCCGGGGTATGGAACTGGTGCCAGGGGGTCACCGTAGGCCCCTACAGATAGTGCCCTGTCTAATAAACAACCGGCCTGAGCAGGAAACTGGTGCCAGGGGGTCACATGCATTGCAAACCTGATCTTTAGTGCCCAATCTAACAAACAAAAGGTCGGAGCCTGAAACTGGTGCCAGGGGGTCCCTATCGACCTCTACGTATAGTGCCCAGTCTAACTAACAACATGCCTGAGTATGAAACTGGTGCCAGGGGGTCACCTGCGACCCCTATGTCTAGTGCCCAGTCTAAAAAACAAAAGGCTGGAGACCGAAACTGGTGCCAGGAGGTCCCTTGTGGCCCCTACAACTAGTGACCAGTCAAACAAACAACAGGACGGAGCCTTAAACTGGTGCCATGGGTCCTTTGTGGCCCCTACGTCTAGTGCCCAGTCTAACAAATAATAGGCCGGAGCCTGAAACTGGTGCCAGGGGGTCACCTGTGACCCCTGTGTCTAGTGCCCAGTATAAGAAACAACAGGTCGGGCCCAAAACTGGTGCCAGGGGGTCACCTGCGACCCCTGCTTCTAGAGCCCAGTTTAACAAACAACAGGCTGGAGCCTGAAACTGGTGCCAGGAGGTCCCTTGCGACCCCTACGTCCACTGCCCAGTCTAAGAAACAGCAGGCCGGAGCTCGGAACTGATGCCATTTGGTCCTTTGTGGCCCCTACAACTAGTGCCCAGTTTAACAAACAACCGGCCGGTGCCTGAAACTGGTTCAAAGGGGTCACCTGTTACCCCTGTGTCTAAAGCCCAGTCTAACAAACAAAAGGCCGAAGCCTGAAACTGGTGCCAGGGGGTCCCTTGTGGCCCCTACATCTAGTGCCCAATCTAACAAATAATAGGCCGGAAACTGAAACTGGTGCCAGGGGGTCCCTTGTGGCCCCTAATTCTAGTGCCCAGTCTAACAAATAATAGGCCGGAGCCTGAAACTGGTGCAAGGGGGTCACCTGTGAATCCTGTGTCTAGTGCCCAGTCTAAGAAACAACAGGTCGGGCCCAAAACTGGTGCCAGGGGGTCACCTGCGACCCCTGCGTCTAGAGCCCAGTCTAACAAACAACATGCCGGAGCCTGAAACTGGTGCCAGGAGGTCCCTTGCGACCCCTACGTCCAGTGCCCAGTCTAAGAAACAGCAGACCGGGGTTTGGAACTGGTGCCAGGGGGTCACCTTCGGCCCCTACATCTAGTGCCCAGTCTAACAAACAACAGGCCTGAGCAGGAAATTGGTGCCAGGGGGTCACATGCGACCCTGATCTCTAGTGCCCAATCTAACAAACAAAAGGCCGGAGCCTGAAACTGGTGCCAGGGGGTCCCTTTTGACCTCTACGTATAGTGCCCAGTCTAACTAACAACATGCCTGAGTACGAAACTGGTGCCAGGGGGTCACCTGCGGCCCCTATATCTAGTGCCCAGTCTAAAAAACAACAGGCCGAAGACTGAAACTGGTGCCAGGGGGTCCCTTGTGGCCCCTATGTCTAGTGCCCAGTCTAACAAATAATAGGCAGAAGCCTGAAACTGGTGCCAGGGGGTCACCTGCGACCCCTGTGTCTAGTGCCCAGTCTAAGAAACAACAGGCTAGAGCCCGAAACTGGTGCCAGGGGGTCCCTTGTGGCCCCTACATCTAGTGCCCAGTCTAACAAATAATAGGCCGGAGCCTGAAACTGGTGCCAGGGGGTCACCTGTGACCCCTGTGTCTAGTGCCCAGTATAAGAAACAACAGGTCGGGCCCAAAACTGGTGCCATGGGGTCACCTGCGACCCCTGCTTCTAGAGCCCAGTCTAACAAACAACAGGCTGGAGCCTGAAACTGGTGCCAGGAGGTCCCTTGCGACCCCTACGTCCACTGCCCAGTCTAAGAAACAGCAGGCCGGGGTTTGGAACTGATGCCATTTTGTCCTTTGTGGCCCCTACAACTAGTGCCCAGATTAACAAACAACAGGCCGGATCCTGAAAGAGGTTCAAAGGGGTCACCTGTTACCCCTGTGTCTAAAGCCCAGTCTAACAAACAAAAGGCCGAATCCTGAAACTGGTGCCAGGGGGTCCCTTGTGGCCCCTACATCTGGTGCCCAGTCTAACAAATAATAGGCCGTAAACTGAAACTGGTGCCAGGAGGTCCCTTGCGACCCCTACGTCAAGTGCCCAGTCTAAGAAACACCAGGCCGATGTTTGTATCTATTGGCTGGGGGTCACCGTAGGCCCCTAAACATAGTGCCCAGTCTAACAAACAACAGTCCTGAGCAGGAAATTTGTGCCAGGGGGTCACATGCGATCCTGATCTCTAGTGCCCAATCTAGCAAACAAAAGGCCGGAGCCTGAAACTGGTGCCAGGAGGTCCCTTTCGACCTCTACGTATAGTGCCCAGTCTAACTAACAACATGCCTGAGTACGAAACTGGTGCCAGGGGGTCACCTGCGACCCCTATGTCTAGTGCCCAATCTAAAAAACAAAAGTCTGGAGACCGAAACTGGTGCCAGGGGGTCCCTTGTTGCCCCTACATCTAGTGCCCAGTCTATCAAATAATAGGCCGGAGCCTGAAACTGGAGCAAGAGGGTCAACTGTGACCCCTCTGTCTAGTGCCTAGTCTAACAAACAACAGGACGGAGCCTGAAACTGGTGCCACGAGGTCCCTTGCGACCCCTACGTCCAGTGCCCAGTCTAAGAAACAGCAGGCCGGGGTTTGGAACTGGTGCCAGGGGGTCACCTTAGGCCCCTACATCTAGTGCCCAGTCTAACAAACAACAGGCCTGAGCAGGAAATTGGTGCCAGGGGGTCACATGCGACCCTGATCTCTAGAGCCCAATCTAACAAACAAAAGGCCGGAGCCTGAAACTGGTGCCAGGGGGTCCCTTTCGACCTCTACGTATAGTGCCCAGTCTAACTAATAACATGCCTGAGTATGAAACTGGTGCCAGGGGGTCACCTGCGACCCCTATGTCTAGTGCTCAGTCTAAAAAACAAAAGGCTGGAGACCGAAACTGGTGCCAGGTGGTCCCTTGTTTCCCCTACAACTAGTGACCAGTCCAACAAACAACAGGACGGAGCCTGAAACTGGTGCCATGGGTCCTTTGTGGCCCCTACGTCTAGTGCCCAGTCTAACAAATAATAGGCCGGAGCCTGAAACTGGTGCCAGGGTGTCACCTGTGACCCCTGTGTCTAGTGTCCAGTCTAAGAAACAACAGGTCGGGCCCAAAACTGGTGCCAGGGGGTCACCTGCGACCCCTGCGTCTTGAGCCCAGTCTAACAAACAACAGGCCGGAGCCTGAAACTGGTGCCAAGAGGTCCCTTGCGACCCCTACGTCCAGTGTCCAGTCTAAGAAACAGCAGGACGGGGTATGGAACTGGTGCCAGGGGGTCACCGTAGGCCCCTATACATAGTGCCCAGTCTAACAAACAACCGGCCTGAGCACGAAACTGGTGCCAGGGGGTCACATGCAAACCTGATCTCTAGTGCCCAATCTAACAAACAAATGGCCGGAGCCTGAAACTGGTGCCAGGGGGTCCCTTTCGACCTCTACGTATAGTGCCCAGTCTAACTAATAACATGCCTGAGTATGAAACTGGTACCAGGGGGTCACCTGCGACCCCTATGTCTAGTGCCCAGTCTAAAAAACAAAAGGCTGGAGACCGAAACTGGTGCCAGGTGGTCCCTTGTGGCCCCTACAACTAGTGACCAGTCTAACAAACAACAGGCCGGAGCCTGAAACTGGTGCCAGGGGGTCCTTTGTGGCACCTACGTCCAGTGCCCAGTCTAAGAAACAGCAGGCCGGGGTTTGGAACTGGTGCCAGGGGGTCACCTTAGTCCCCTACATCTAGTACCCAGTCTAACAAACAACCGGCCTGAGCAGGAAACTGGTGCCAGGGGGTCACATGCAAACCTGATCTCTAGTGCCCAATCTAACAAACAAAAGGCCGGAGCCTGAAACTAGTGCCAGGGGGTCCCTTTCGACCTCTACGTATAGTGCCCAGTCTAACTAACAACATCCCTGAGTCCGAAACTGGTGCCAGGGGGTCACCTGCGGCCCCTATATCTAGTGCCCAGTCTAACAAACAACAGGCCGGAGCTTGAAACTGGTTCCAAGGTGTCACCTGTGACCCCTGTGTCTAGTGCCTAGTCTAACAAACAACAGGACGGAGCCTGAAACGTGCCATGGGTCCTTTGTGGCCCCTACGTCTAGTGCCCAGTCTAACAAATAATAGGCCGGAGCCTGAAACTGGTGCTAGGGGGTCACCTGTGACCCCTGTGTCTAGTGCCCAGTATAAGAAACAACAGGTCGGGCCCAAAACTGGTGCCAGGAGGTCACCTGCGACCCCTGTTTCTAGAGCCCAGTCTAACAAACAACAGGCTGGAGCCTGAAACTGGTGCCAGGAGGTCCCTTGCGACCCCTACGTCCACTGCCCAGTCTAAGAAACAGCAGGCCGGGGTTTGGAACTGATGCCATTTGGTCCTTTGTGGCCCCTACAACTAGTGCCCAGTTTAACAAACAACAGGCTGGATCCTGAAAGTGGTTAAAAGGTGTCACCTGTTACCCCTGTGTCTAAAGCCCAGTCTAACAAACAAAAGGCCGAAGCCTGAAACTGGTGCCAGGGGGTCCTTTGTGGCCCCTACGTCTAGTGCCCACTCTAACAAATAATATACCGGAGCCTGAAACTGGTGCCAGGGGGTCACCTGTGACCCCTGTGTCTAGTGTCCAGTCTAAGAAACAAAGGGTCTGGCCCAAAACTGGTGCCAGGGGGTCACCTGCGATCCCTGTGTCTAGTGCCCAGTCTAAGAAACAACAGGCCAGAGCCCGAAACTGGTGCCAGGGGGTCCCTTGTGGCCCCTACATCTAGTGCCCAGTCTAACAAATAATAGGCCGTAGCCTGAAACTGGTGCCAGGGGTCACCTGTGACCCCTGTGTCTAGTGCCCAGTATAAGAAACAACAGGTCGGGCCCGAAACTGGTGCCAGGGGGTCACCTGCGACCCCTGCTTCTAGAGCCCAGTCTAACAAACAACAGGCTGGAGCCTGAAACTGGTGCCAGGAGGTCCCTTGCGACCCCTACGTCCACTGGCCAGTCAACAGCAGGCCGGGGTTTGGAACTGATGCCATTTGGTCCTTTGTGGCCCCTACAACTAGTGCCCAGTTTAACAAACAACAGGCCGGAGCCTGAAACTTGTTCAAAGGGGTCACCTGTGACCCCTGTGTCTAAAGCCCAGTGTAACAAACAAAAGGCCAAAGCCTGAAACTGGTGCCAGGGGGTCCCTTGTGGCCCCTACATCTAGTGCCTAGTCTAACAAATAATAGGCCGGAAACTGAAACTGGTGCCAGGAGGTCCCTTGCGACCCCTACGTCAAGTGCCCAGTCTAAGAAACACCAGGCCGGTGTTTGTATCTATTGGCTGGGGGTCACCGTAGGCCCCTACACATAGTGCCCAGTCTAACAAACAACAGGCCTGAGCAGGAAATTGGTGCCAGGGGGTCAAATGCGACCCTGATCTCTAGTGCCCAATCTAACAAACAAAAGGCCGAAGCCTGAAACTGGTGCCAGGAGGTCCCTTTCGACCTCTACGTATAGTGCCCAGTCTAACTAACAACATGCCTGAGTACGAAACTGGTGCCAGGGGGTCACCTGCGACCCCTATGTCTAGTGCCCAGTCTAAAAAACAAAAGTCTGGAGACCGAAACTGGTGCCAGGGGGTCCCTTGTGGCCCCTACGTCTAGTGCCCAGTCTAACAAATAATAGGCCGGAGCCTGAAACTGGTGCAAGGGGGTCACCTGTGACCCCTGTGTCTAGTGCCTAGTCTAACAAACAACAGGACGGAGCCTGAAACTGGTGCCATGGGTCCTTTGTGGCCCCTACGTCTAGTGCCCAGTCTAACAAATAATAGGCCGGAGCCTGAAACTGGTGCCAGGGGGTCACCTGTGACCCCTGTGTCTAGTGCCCAGTATAAGAAACAACAGGTCGGGCCCAAAACTGGTGCCAGGGGGTCACCTGCGACCCCTGCTTCTAGAGCCCAGTCTAACAAACAACAGGCTGGAGCCTGAAACTGGTGCCAGGAGGTCCCTTGCGACCCCTACGTCCACTGCCCAGTCTAAGAAACAGCAGGCCGGGGTTTGGAACTGATGCCATTTGGTCCTTTGTGGCCCCTACAACTAGTGCCCAGTTTAACAAACAACCGGCAGGATCCTGAAAGTGGTTCAAAGGGGTCACCTGTTACCCCTGTGTCTAAAGCCCAGTCTAACAAACAAAAGGCCAAAGCCTGAAACTGGTGCCAGGGGGTCCTTTGTGGCCCCTACGTCTAGTGCCCACTCTAACAAATAATATACCGGAGCCTGAAACTGGTGCCAGGGGGTCACCTGTGACCCCTGTGTCTAGTGTCCAGTCTAAGAAACAACACGTCTGGCCCAAAACTGGTGCCAGGGGGTCACCTGCGATCTCTGAGTCTAGTGCCCAGTCTAAGAAACAACAGGCCTGAGCCCGAAACTGGTGCCAGGGGGTCCCTTGTGCCCCTACATCTAGTGCCCAGTCTAACAAATAATAGGCCGTAGCCTGAAACTGGTGCCAGGGGGTCACCTGTGACCCCTGTGTCTAGTGCCCAGTATAAGAAACAACAGGTCGGGCCAAAAACTGTTGCCAGGGGGTCACCTGCGACCCCTGCTTCTAGAGCCCAGTCTAACAAACAACAGGCTGGAGCCTGAAACTGGTGCCAGGAGGTCCCTTGCGACCCCTACGTCCACTGCCCAGTCTAAGAAACAGCAGGCCGGGGTTTGGAACTGATGCCATTTGGTCCTTTGTGGCCCCTACAACTAGTGCCCAGTTAAACAAACAACAGGCCGGAGCCTGAAACTGGTTCAAAGGGGTCACCTGTTACCCCTTTGTCTAAAGCCCAGTCTAACAAACAAAAGGCCGAAGCCTGAAACTGGTGCCAGGGGGTACCTTGTGGCCCCTATGTCTAGTGCCCAGTCTAACAAATAATAGGCCGGAAACTGAAACTGGTGCGAGGTGGTCCCTTGTGGCCACTAAGTCTAGTGCCCAGTCTAACAAATAATAGGCCGGAGCCTGAAACTGGTGCAAGGGAGTCACCTGTGACCCCTGTGTCTAGTGCCCAGTCTAAGAAACAACAGGTCGGGCCCAAAACTGGTGCCAGGGGGTCACCTGCGACCCCTGCGTCTAGAGCCCAGTCTAACAAACAACAGGCCGGAGCCTGAAACTGGTGCCAGGAGGTCCCTTGCGACCCCTACGTCCAGTGCCCAGTCTAAGAAACAGCAGGCCGGGGTTTGGAACTGGTGCCAGAGGGTCACCTTAGGCCCCTACATCTAGTGCCCAGTCTAACAAACAACAGGCCTGAGCAGGAAATTGGTGCCAGGGGGTCACATGCGACCCTGATCTCTAGTGCCCAATCTAACAAACAAAAGGCCGAAGCCTGAAATTGGTGCCAGGGGGTCCCTTTTGACCTCTACGTATAGTGCCCAGTCTAACTATCAACATCCCTGAGTACGAAACTGGTGCCAGGGGGTCACCTGCGGCCCCTATATCTAGTGCCCAGTCTAACAAACAACAGGCCGGAGCCTGAAACTGGTGCCAAGGGGTCACCTGTTACCCCTGCGTCTAGTGCCCAATCTAACAAATAATAGGCAGAAGCCTGAAACTGGTGCCAGGGGGTCACCTGCGACCCCTGTGTCTAGTGCCCAGTCTAAGAAACAACAGGCCAGAGCCCAAAACTGGTGCCAGGGGGTCCCTTGTGGCCCCTACATCTAGTGCCCAGTCTAATAAATAATAGGCCGGAGCCTGAAACTGGTGCAAGGGGGTCACCTGTGACCCCTGTCTCTAGTGCCCAGTATAAGAAACAACAGGTCGGGCCCAAAACTGGTGCCATGGGGTCACCTGCGACCCCTACTTCTAGAGCCCAGTCTAACAAACAACAGGCTGGAGCCTGAAACTGGTGCCAGGAGGTCCCTTGCGACCCCTACGTCCACTGCCCAGTCAACAGCAGGCCGGGGTTTGGAACTGATGCCATTTGGTCCTTTGTGGCCCCTACAACTAGTGCCCAGTTTAACAAACAACAGGCCGGAGCATGAAACTGGTTCAAAGGGGTCACCTGTGACCCCTGTGTCTAAAGCCCAGTCTAACAAACAAAAGGCCGAAGCCTGAAACTGGTGCCAGGGAGTCCCTTGTGGCCCCTACATCTAGTGCCCAGTCTAACAAATAATAGGCCGGAAACTGAAACTGGTGCCAGGAGGTCCCTTGCGACCCCTACGTCAAGTGCCCAGTCTAAGAAACACCAGGCCGGTGTTTGTATCTATTGGCTGGGGGTCACCGTAGGCCCTTACACATAGTGCCCAGTCTAAGAAACAACAGACCAGAGCCCGAAACCGGTGCCAGGGGGTCCCTTGTGGCCCCCACATCTAGTGCCCAGTCTAAGAAACAACAGGCCAGAGCCCGAAACTGGTGCCAGGGGGTCCTTTGTGGCCCCTACATCTAGTGCCCAGTCTAACAAATAATAGGCCGGAGCCTGAAACTGGTGCAAGGGGGTCACCTGTGACCCCTGTCTCTAGTGCCCAGTATAAGAAACAACAGGTCGGGCCCAAAACTGGTGCCATGGGGTCACCTGCGACCCCTGCTTCTAGAGCCCAGTCTAACAAACAACAGGCTGGAGCCTGAAACTGGTGCCAGGAGGTCCCTTGCGACCCCTACGTCCACTGCCCAGTCAACAGCAGGCCGGGGTTTGGAACTGATGCCATTTGGTCCTTTGTGGCCCCTTCAACTAGTGCCCAGTTTAACAAACAACAGGCCGGAGCCTGAAACTGGTTCAAAGGGGTCACCTGTGACCCCTGTGTCTAAAGCCCAGTCTAACAAACAAAAGGCTGAAGCCTGAAACTGGTGCCAGGGGGTCCCTTGTGGCCCCTACATCTAGTGCCCAGTCTAACAAATAATAGGCCGGAAACTGAAACTGGTGCCAGGAGGTCCCTTGCGACCCCTACGTCAAGTGCCCAGTCTAAGAAACACCAGGCCGGTGTTTGTATCTATTGGCTGGGGGTCACCGTAGGCCCTTACACATAGTGCCCAGTCTAAGAAACAACAGGCAAGAGCCCGAAACTGGTGCCAGGGGGTCCCTTGTGGCCCCTACATCTAGTGCCCAGTCTAACAAATAATAGGCCGGAACCTGAAACTGGTGCCAGGGGGTCCCTTGTGGCCCCTAAGTCTAGTGCCCAGTCTAACAAATAATAGGCCGGAGCCTGAAACTGGTGCAAGGGGGTCACCTGTGACCCCTGTGTCTAGTGCCCAGTCTAAGAAACAACAGGTCGGGCCCAAAACTGGTGCCAGGTGGTCACCTGCGGCCCCTACATCTAGTGCCCAGTCTAACAAACACCAGGCCTGAGCAGGAAATTGGTTCCAGGGGGTCACCTGCGACCCTGATGTCTAGTGCCCAGTCTATAAAACAAAAGGTTGGAGACCGAAACTGTTGCCAGGGGTTCCCTTGTGGCCCCTACATCTAGTGCCCAGTCTAACAAATAATAGGCCGGAGCCTGAAACTGGTGCCAGTGGGTCCCTTGTGGCCCCTTACGTCTAGTGCCCAGTCTAACAAATAATAGGCCGGAGCCTGAAACTGGTGCAAGGGGGTCACCTGTGACCCCTGTATCTAGAGCCCAGTCTAAGAAACAACAGGTCGGGCCCAAAACTGGTGCCAGGGAGTCACCTGTGACCTCTGCGTCTAGAGCCCAGTCTAACAAACAACAGGCCGGAGCCTGAAACTGGTGCCAGGCGGTCCCTTGAGACCCCTACATAAAAGTGCCCAGTCTAAGAAACACCAGGACGGGGTTTGTATCTATTAGTAGGGGGTAACCGTAGGCCCCTACACATAGTGCCCAGTCTAACAAACAACAGGCCTAAGCAGGAAATAGGTGCCAGGGGGTCACATGCGACCCTGATCTCTAGTGCTCAATCTAACAAACAAAAGGCCGGAGCATGAAACTGGTGCCAGGGGGTCCCTTTCGACCTCTACGTATAGTGCCCAGTCTAACTAACAACATGCCTGAGTACGAAACTGGTGCCAGGAGGTCACCTGCGACCCCTATGTCTAGTGCCCAGTCTAAAAAACAAAAGTCTGGAGACCGAAACTGGTGCCAGGGGGTCCCTTGTGGCCCCTACGTCTAGTGCCCAGTCTAACAAATAATAGGCCGGAGCCTGAAACTGGTGCCAGGGGGTCCCTTGTGGCCCCTACATCTAGTGCCCAGTCTAACAAATAATAGGCCGGAGCCTGAAACTGGTGCCAGGGGGTCACCTGTGTCCCCTACGTCTAGTGCCCACTCTAACAAATAATAGGCCGGAGCCTGAAACTGGTGCCAGGGGGTCACCTGTGACCCCTGTGTTTAGTGCCCAGTCTGAGAAACAACAGGTCGGGCCCCAAACTGGTGCCAGGGGGTCACCTGCGACCCCTGCGTCTAGAGCCCAGTCTGACAAACAACAGGCCGGAGCCTGAAACTGGTGCCAGGAGGTCCCTTGCGACCCCTGCGTCTAAAGCCCAGTCTAACAAACAACAGGCTGGAGCCTGAAACTGGTTCCAGGGGGTCCCTTGCGACCCCTTCATCTAGTGCCCAGTCTAACAAACAACAGGCCTGAGCAGGAAACTGGTGCCAGTGGGACACCTGCGACCCTGATCTGTAGTGCCCAATCTAACAAACAAAAGGCGTAGCTTGAAACTGGTGCGAGGGTGTCAATTTTGACGTCTGCGTATAGTGCCCAGTCTAACTAACAACATGCCTGAGTACGAAACTGGTGCCAGGCGGTCGCTTTCGACCTCTACGTAATATGGTGGGCGCCGGGGGAGTGCTGAGGCAGTAGGGAGCGATGACTGTGTGGTCTGCAGCTGCTGGAGTGCTGCTGCTGGGAGGCTGGCTAGTGAGATCCCGTCGTCCCGATCTCTGGCGTGTCTGCAGTGCTGGGGGCCGCCATGTTGGATCAATTCCCAGTTTGCCAATGGAGTTTAGTTCCTCATCTCTTCCAGCCAATCACGGGCTGTCTGCTCTGGAAAGGGGCGAGCCCAGTCTCAATCCTTGCCAGTGCTTTATGTTTCTGCTTTAGTGCAGGTGTTCTAGCCCTGAGCTCCCCACAGTTCTCATTTGCGGACATTCCAGCATTCTAAGCATATTTTTAAGTCCACTGAATTGTCACTGTGATTTGCCTTCTACTGCACGAACCGCCACTGGTTACCCAAGCTCCGCTGTCTACAGTCCTATCCATAGAGGGAAGACCCTGTGTCCCGTTTGTTCTTCAGCCACGTCTAACAATCATCCACTCTGCAAAACATTCAGTGTTCTTCAGCCACGTCTACCAATCATCCATTCTGCAAAAACTCTCTCAGTAGTTTTTCACCCACAAATAACAATCATCCATTCTGCAAAACTACTTCAGTGTTCTTCAGTCACGTCTAACTAACATACATTATACAAACTCTTTCAATAAACTCTGCTCCATGAATATTTTGCATTTGAATTCTTCATCTTTGTTACTCAAATATTTGCTCTTATATGTCTTTTCGTTAATAAAAGTATATGAGAAGAAACTACATTCGTCCTCCTCGTTTTCTCCTTACAGAGGCGTTCACTTCTACAGCTAGCACACACCCAATGGATTCACAAATTCCGCCGTCTGTGACAGATGGTGAAAAGTATCGCCAGTGACCATACTCCTGCATGTAGTGCATCCTGAGGGGTGTAGTAGTGCTGAACAGGAGACCGCCGGTCAGCTTACCGATGCCGGGATCCCGGCAGCATACCGACGCCGGGATCCCGACGGGGAGGGGCGAGTGCAGCAAGCCCCTTGCGGGCTCGCTCCGCTCGCCACTCTGCCGGCTCGGTGGCGACCTACGGTCGCCACGGGTTCTATTCCCACTCTATGGATGTCGTGGACACCCACGAGTGGAAATAGTCCCTGTTGGTCGGCATGCCGACCATCGGGATACTGACCCGTTGGGCTGTTGGAGGAGGTCATGTGACTGTCGGTCAGCTGACCAGTGGTCACGTGAATACCACCCCATCCTGAGCACCTGTAGCACCCCTGCTTTTGTGTCTTAAGCAGTAGTGGATCTTGCCACGGGCAAGCAGGACTTTTGCCCGGGGCGCCGCCTTCCGGAGGGCGCCGCACCAGGGCAAGATCCGCTACTGCCCAGCTGCCCTCCGCCACTGCCCGCTGTGACCCGCTGCCCGCTCCCCGCTCCGAAGGGAGCGTATAGTTCCCTTCATGGAGAGGACCTTTACTGTGCTGTGCATGATGACGTCATCGCGCACCGCGGCGCCCAGCAAAGGTTCTGATATATCCCCCCCACCCCCTGCACTGCACATGGTTTTGCCCATTTGCCAATTTGCTGCTGCGATCAACTCTGAATTAGGCCCACTGTCTGTTTAGCTTTCCATACTTTCCATACTTTTATACACAGCTCAGCAAACTTCAGACTGATATAATGGCCAAACACTACATATTTGTGGCTCATCCCTGTGACCAGCTCCACCAGTCTCTATGATATACTGGTCCTTATTTCGGTACTAAGGATTATCTTTTTTTTTTTTTAACCACTTAACCGCTCCGAAATTTACTTTTTTTTAATTTTATGAGTGAATTAGGTGAAGAACATGAATTTAACCCAGTCCAAAATGATTTTAGTAAAAAAAATATATATTTATGGGAAGTTCAGTAACATCGGTAACATCGCAACCATTGTAACGTTACTTTTTACCCCCAAGACAGCTGCCAGGTACACAGGGGGGGTCTGGGGTGGCTTGAGGGGGCTGTTTTACACTTTCCCAGCGGCTGCTATTGTCTGCAGCCGCTGGGTGGGGGGTCCTGCCTTGCTGACTGATCAGCAGTGATTGACAGCGCGGCAACACTAAGGGGAGGGTGTCGGGAGACAGAGGGACCTTCCGGTCCCTCTGACAGCAGCAGCGGAGGGAAGTTTCCCTTCACTGCCGCTGCAAACACTGTTTATCTGACTGGTCACATCCTGTGCGCCCAGGTCAGATAAAACACTGCCTGGTGTGGTCGCATCTGATGCCACCATGCCAGGTAAGTGGTGGTTAACTCCTCGCTTATCAATTCTATACTTGATCCATATTTCTCTGACGTCCTAGTGGATGCTGGGAACTCTGTAAGGACCATGGGGAATAGCGGCTCCGCAGGAGACTGGGCACAACTAAAAGAAAGCTTTTAGACTACCTGGTGTGCACTGGCTCCTCCCACCATGACCCTCCTCCAAGCCTCAGTTAGATTTTTGTGCCCGGTTGAGCTGGATGCACACTAGGGGCTCTCCTGAGCTCCTAGAAAGAAAGTATATTTTAGGTTTTTTATTTTACAGTGAGATCTGCTGGCAACAGGCTCACTGCAGCGAGGGACTAAGGGGAGAAGAAGCGAACCTGCCTGCTTGCAGCTAGCTTGGGCTTCTAAGTTCTTAGGCTACTGGACACCATTAGCTCCAGAGGGATCGACCGCAGGACCCGTCCTTGGTGTTCGGTCCCAGAACCGCGCCGCCGTCCCCCTTACAGAGCCAGAAGCAAGAAGAGGTCCGGAAAATCGGCGGCAGAAGACATCAGTCTTCACCAAGGTAGCGCACAGCACTCCGGTCACAGAGGGTGCAGGGCGCTGGGGGAGGGGGGCGCCCTGAGCAGCAATAAAAACACCTTGGCTGGCAAAATAATCACAATATATAGCCCCAGAGGCTATATATGTGATTAATACCCCTGCCAGAATCCATAAAAAAGCGGGAGAAAATTCAGCCGAAAAAGGGGCGGAGCTATCTCCCTCAGCACACTGGCGCCATTTTTTCCCTCACAGGTCCGCTGGAAGGGAGCTCCCTGGCTCTCCCCTGCAGTCTACACTTCAGAAAGGGTAAAAAAGAGAGGGGGGGGGGCACTAAATTTAGGCGCAGTTTAATACAATAAGCAGCTATAAGAGGTCATAATTCAGTTAGTCCCTGCATTATATAGCGCTCTGGTGTGTGCTGGCATACTCTCTCTCTGGCTCCCCAAAGGGCTTTTTGTGGGGTCCTGTCCTCAATCAGAGCATTCCCTGTGTGTGTGCGGTGTGTCGGTACGGCTGTGACGACATGTTTGATGAGGAGGCTGATGTGGAGGCAGAGCAAATGCCTGTAAATGTGATGTCACCCCTTGCGGGGCAGACACCTGGATGGATGGATTTATGGAAGGAATTACGAGCTAGTGTCGACTCCTTACATAAGAAATTTGACGACATGCCAAATGCGGGACAGCCGGCTTCTCAGCTCGTGCCTGCCCAGACGCCTCAAAAGCCATCAGGGGCTCTAAAACGCCCGCTACCTCAGATGGCAGACACGGATGTCGACACGGATTCAGATACCAGTGTCGACGACGATGAGACTAATTTAATGTCCAGTAGGGCCATTCGTTACATGATTGAGGCTATGAAAGAGGTATTACATATTTCTGATATTACCCCAGGTACCACAAAAAAGGGTATTATGTTTGGAGAGAAATAACTTCCAGTAGTTTTTCCCCCATCTGAAGAATGAAATGAAGTGTGTGAAGAAGCGTGGGCTTTTCCCGATAAGAAATTGGTAATCTCTAAAAAGTTACTAATGGCGTACCCTTTCCCGCCAGAGGATAGGTCACGTTGGGAAACACCACCTAGGGTGGATAAAGCGCTCACACGTTTGTCAAAAAAGCTGGCACTACCGTCCCCGGATACGGCCGCCCTCAAGGAGCCTGCTGATAGGAAGCAGGAGGCCATCCTGAAGTCTGCATATACACACTCAGGCATTATATTGAGACCAGCTATTGCGTCAGCATGGATGTGCAGTGCTGCTGCTGCGTGGTCAGACTCCCTGTCGGAAAATATTGACACCCTAGACAGGGACACTATTCTGCTAACCATAGAGCATATAAAAGACTCTGTCTTATACATGAGAGATGCACAGAGGGAGATCTGCCGGCAGGCATCTAAAATAAGTGCAATGTCCATTTCTGCGAGGAGAGGCTTATGGACTCGGCAGTGGACAGGGGATGCAGATTCTAAAAGGCACATGGAAGTTTTTCCTTATAAGGGTGAGGAGTTGTTCGGGGATGGTCTCTCAGACCTAGTTTCCACAGCAACAGCTGGGAAGTCAGCTTTTTTGCCCCATGTTCCCTCACAACCTAAGAAAGCGCCGTATTATCAGGTACAGTCCTTTCGACCCCAGAAAAGCAGGCTGGGGAAAGGCGGGTCCTTTCTGCCCAAGGGCAGAGGTAGAGGGAAAAGACTGCCACAAGCAGCAGGTTCCCAGGAACAAAAGTCCTCCCCCGCTTCTTCCAAGTCCACCGCATTATGGTGGGGCTCCACAGGCGGAGCCAGGTACGGTGGGGGGCCGCCTCAAAAATTTCAGCGATCAGTGGGCTCGCTCACAGGTGGATCCCTGGATCCTTCAAGTAGTATCTCAGGGGTACAGGCTGGAATTCGAGACGTATCCGCCATGCCGTTTCCTCAAATCTGCCTTACCGACAACTCCTTCAGGCAGGGAGGCTGTGCTAGAGGCAATTCACAAGCTGTATTCCCAGCAGGTGATAGTCAAGGTGCCCCTACTTCAACAAGGATGGGGTTACTATTCCACTCTATTTGAGGTGCCGAAACCGGACGGTTCGGTCAGACCCATTTTAAATTTGAAGTCCTTGAACACATACATGAAGAAATTCAAGTTCAAGATGGAATTGCTTAGGGCGGTTATTGCAAGCCTGGACGAGGGGGATTACATGGTATCCCTGGACATCAAGGATGCTTACCTGCATGTTCCCATTTACCATCCTCACCAGGAGTACCTCAGATTTGTGGTACAGGATTGCCATTACCAATTCCAGACACTGCCGTTTGGACTGTCCACCGCACCAAGGGTGTTTACGAAGGTAATGGCAGAAATGATGATACTCCTTCGAAAAAAGGGAGTTTTAATTATCCCGTACTTGGACGATCTCCTTATAAAGGCGAGGTCCAAGGAGCAGTTGTCGGTCGGGGTAGCATTATCTCGGGAAGTGCTACAACAGCACGGATAGATTCTAAACATTCCAAAGTCACAGCTGGTTCCTACCACACGTCTACTGTTCCTGGGGATGTTTCTGGACACAGACCAGAAAAAAGTGTTTCTCCCGGAGAAGAAAGCCATGGAGCTGTCATCTCTAGTCAGAGACCTCCTGAAACCAAAACTAGAGATGAGCGCCTGAAATTTTTCGGGTTTTGTGTAGAGATGAGCGCCTGAAATTTTTCGGGTTTTGTGTTTTGGTTTTGGGTTCGGTTCCGCGGCCGTGTTTTGGGTTCGAACGCGTTTTGGCAAAACCTCACCGAATTATTTTTGTCGGATTCGGGTGTGTTTTGGATTCGGGTGTTTTTTTCCAAAAACACTAAAAAACAGCTTAAATCATAGAATTTGGGGGTCATTTTGATCCCAAAGTATTATTAACCTCAAAAACCATAATTTACACTCATTTTCAGTCTATTCTGAATACCTCACACCTCACAATATTATTTTTAGTCCTAAAATTTGCACCGAGGTCGCTGTGTGAGTAAGATAAGCGACCCTAGTGGCCGACACAAACACCGGGCCCATCTAGGAGTGGCACTGCAGTGTCACGCAGGATGTCCCTTCCAAAAAACCCTCCCCAAACAGCACATGACGCAAAGAAAAAAAGAGGCGCAATGAGGTAGCTGTGTGAGTAAGATTAGCGACCCTAGTGGCCGACACAAACACCGGGCCCATCTAGGAGTGGCATTTTTGTTCTCCATATTTTAATAGGCACAACTAAAAGGCACCTCAGGTAAACAATGGAGATGGATGGATTGGATACTAGTATACAATTATGGACGGGCTGCCGAGTGCCGACACAGAGGTAGCCACAGCCGTGAACTACCGCACTGTACTGTGTCTGCTGCTAATATATAGACTGGTTGATAAAGAGATAGTATACTCGTAACTAGTATGTATGTATAAAGAAAGAAAAAAAAAACACAGTTAGGCGGTATATACAATTATGGACGGGCTGCCGAGTGCCGACACAGAGGTAGCCACAGCCGTGAACTACCGCACTGTACTGTGTCTGCTGCTAATATATAGACTGGTTGATAAAGAGATAGTATACTCGTAACTAGTATGTATGTATAAAGAAAGAAAAAAAAACCACGGTTAGGTCACTGGTATATACAATTATGGACGGGCTGCCGAGTGCCGACACAGAGGTAGCCACAGCCGTGAACTACCGCACTGTACTGTGTCTGCTGCTAATATATAGACTGGTTGATAAAGAGATAGTATACTCGTAACTAGTATGTATGTATAAAGAAAGAAAAAAAAACCACGGTTAGGTCACTGGTATATACAATTATGGACGGGCTGCCGAGTGCCGACACAGAGGTAGCCACAGCCGTGAACTACCGCACTGTACTGTGTCTGCTGCTAATATATAGACTGGTTGATAAAGAGATATTATACTCGTAACTAGTATGTATGTATAAAGAAAGAAAAAAAAACCACGGTTAGGTGGTATATACAATTATGGACAGGCTGCCGAGTGCCGACACAGAGGTAGCCACAGCCGTGAACTACCGCACTGTACTGTGTCTGCTGCTAATATATAGACTGGTTGATAAAGAGATAGTATACTCGTAACTAGTATGTATGTATAAAGAAAGAAAAAAAAACCACGGTTAGGTCACTGGTATATACAATTATGGACGGGCTGCCGAGTGCCGACACAGAGGTAGCCACAGCCGTGAACTACCGCACTGTACACTGGTTGATAAAGAGATAGTAGTATACTCGTAACAACTAGTATGACTGACTATGACGGTATAAAGAATGAAAAAAAAACCACGGTTAGGTGGTATATATTATAATACAATTATGGATGGACGGACTGCCTGCCGAGTGCCGACACAGAGGTAGCCACAGCCGTGAACTACCGCACTGTACACTGGTTGATAAAGAGATAGTAGTATACTCGTAACAACTAGTATGACTGACTATGACGGTATAAAGAATGAAAAAAAAACCACGGTTAGGTGGTATATATTATAATACAATTATGGATGGACGGACTGCCTGCCGACTGCCGACACAGAGGTAGCCACAGCCGTGAACTACCGCACTGTACACTGGTTGATAAAGAGATAGTAGTATACTCGTAACAACTAGTATGACACTATGACGGTATAAAGAATGAAAAAAAAACCACGGTTAGGTGGTATATATTATAATACAATTATGGATGGACGGACTGCCTGCCGACTGCCGACACAGAGGTAGCCACAGCCGTGAACTACCGCACTGTACACTGGTTGATAAAGAGATAGTAGTATACTCGTAACAACTAGTATGACACTATGACGGTATAAAGAATGAAAAAAAAACCACGGTTAGGTGGTATATATTATAATAATACAATTATGGATGGACGGACTGCCTGCCGACTGCCGACACAGAGGTAGCCACAGCCGTGAACTACCGCACTGTACACTGGTTGATAAAGAGATAGTAGTATACTCGTAACAACTAGTATGACTGACTATGACGGTATAAAGAATGAAAAAAAAACCACGGTTAGGTGGTATATATTATAATACAATTATGGATGGACGGACTGCCTGCCGACTGCCGACACAGAGGTAGCCACAGCCGTGAACTACCGCACTGTACACTGGTTGATAAAGAGATAGTAGTATACTCGTAACAACTAGTATGACACTATGACGGTATAAAGAATGAAAAAAAAACCACGGTTAGGTGGTATATATTATAATACAATTATGGATGGACGGACTGCCTGCCGACTGCCGACACAGAGGTAGCCACAGCCGTGAACTACCGCACTGTACACTGGTTGATAAAGAGATAGTAGTATACTCGTAACAACTAGTATGACACTATGACGGTATAAAGAATGAAAAAAAAACCACGGTTAGGTGGTATATATTATAATAATACAATTATGGATGGACGGACTGCCTGCCGACTGCCGACACAGAGGTAGCCACAGCCGTGAACTACCGCACTGTACACTGTTTGATAAAGAGATAGTAGTATACTCGTAACAACTAGTATGACTATGACGACGGTATAAAGAAAGAAAAAAAAATACCACGGTTAGGTGGTATATAATTATACAATTATGGATGGACGGACTGCCTGCCGAGTGCCGACTGCCGACACAGAGGTAGCCACAGCCGTGAACTACCGCACTGTACTGTGTCTGCTGCTAATATAGACTGGTTGATAAAGAGATAGTATACAACAATATACTACTATACTGGTGGTCAGGCACTGGTCACCACTAGTCACACTGGCAGTGGCACTCCTGCAGCAAAAGTGTGCACTGTTTAATTTTAAATTAATATAATATTATGTACTCCTGGCTCCTGCTATAACAACCTGCAGTGCTCCCCAGTCTCCCCCACAATTATTATAAGCTTTTATACATTGATGTGCAGCACACTGGGCTGAGCTGAGTGCACACAGACTGAGTCACACTGTGTGACTGCTGTGTATCGTTTTTTTCAGGCAGAGAACGGATATAGCAGAGAACGGATATATTAAATAAAAGTTAACTTAACAACAACTGCACTGGTCACTGTGGTAAACTCTGTCTGCACAATCTCTCTCTCTCTCTCTCTCTTCTAATCTATTCTAATGGAGAGGACGCCAGCCACGTCCTCTCCCTATCAATCTCAATGCACGTGTGAAAATGGCGGCGACGCGCGGCTCCTTATATAGAATCCGAGTCTCGCGAGAATCCGACAGCGTCATGATGACGTTCGGGCGCGCTCGGGTTAACCGAGCAAGGCGGGAAGATCCGAGTCGCTCGGACCCGTGAAAAAAAAAGTGAAGTTCGTGCGGGTTCGGATTCAAAGAAACCGAACCCACTCATCTCTAGTTTTGTGTTTTGGTTTTGGGTTCGGTTCCGCGGCCGTGTTTTGGGTTCGAACGCGTTTTGGCAAAACCTCACCGAATTTTTTTTGTCGGATTCGGGTGTGTTTTGGATTCGGGTGTTTTTTTCAAAAAACACTAAAAAACAGCTTAAATCATAGAATTTGGGGGTCATTTTGATCCCAAAGTATTATTAACCTCAAAAACCATAATTTACACTCATTTTCAGTCTATTCTGAATACCTCACACCTCACAATATTATTTTTAGTCCTAAAATTTGCACCGAGGTCGCTGTGTGAGTAAGATAAGCGACCCTAGTGGCTGACACAAACACCGGGCCCATCTAGGAGTGGCACTGCAGTGTCACGCAGGATGTCCCTTCCAAAAAACCCTCCCCAAACAGCACATGACGCAAAGAAAAAAAGAGGCGCAATGAGGTAGCTGTGTGAGTAAGATTAGCGACCCTAGTGGCCGACACAAACACCGGGCCCATCTAGGAGTGGCACTGCAGTGTCACGCAGGATGGCCCTTCCAAAAAACCCTCCCCAAACAGCACATGACGCAAAGAAAAAAAGAGGCGCAATGAGGTAGCTGTGTGAGTAAGATTAGCGACCCTAGTGGCCGACACAAACATCGGGCCCATCTAGGAGTGGCACTGCAGTGTCACGCAGGATGTCCCTTCCAAAAAACCCTCCCCAAACAGCACATGACGCAAAGAAAAAAAGAGGCTTTTTACTGATATTTGGTGTTTTGGATTTGACATGCTCTGTACTATGACATTGGGCATCGGCCTTGGCAGACGACGTTGCTGGCATTTCATCGTCTCGGCCATGACTAGTGGCAGCAGCTTCAGCACGAGGTGGAAGTGGATCTTGATCTTTCCCTAATTTTGGAACCTCAACATTTTTTGTTCTCCATATTTTAATAGGCACAACTAAAAGGCACCTCAGGTAAACAATGGAGATGGATGGATTGGATACTAGTATACAATTATGGACGGGCTGCCGAGTGCCGACACAGAGGTAGCCACAGCCGTGAACTACCGCACTGTACTGTGTCTGCTGCTAATATATAGACTGGTTGATAAAGAGATAGTATACTCGTAACTAGTATGTATGTATAAAGAAAGAAAAAAAAAACCACGGTTAGGTGGTATATACAATTATGGACGGGCTGCCGAGTGCCGACACAGAGGTAGCCACAGCCGTGAACTACCGCACTGTACTGTGTCTGCTGCTAATATATAGACTGGTTGATAAAGAGATAGTATACTCGTAACTAGTATGTATGTATAAAGAACAGAAAAAAAAACCACGGTTAGGTGGTATATACAATTATGGACGGGCTGCCGAGTGCCGACACAGAGGTAGCCACAGCCGTGAACTACCGCACTGTACTGTGTCTGCTGCTAATATAGACTGGTTGATAAAGAGATAGTATACTACTAATATTATATATACTGGTGGTCAGGTCACTGGTCACTAGTCACACTGGCAGTGGCACTCCTGCAGCAAAAGTGTGCACTGTTTAATTTTAATATAATATTATGTACTCCTGGCTCCTGCTATAACCTATAACTGGCACTGCAGTAGTGCTCCCCAGTCTCCCCCACAATTATAAGCTGTGTGAGCTGAGCAGTCAGACAGATATATAATATATATAGTAGAGATGAGCGGGTTCGGTTTCTCTGAATCCGAACCCGCCAGAACTTCATGTTTTTTTTCACGGGTCCGAGCGACTCGGATCTTCCCGCCTTGCTCGGTTAACCCGAGCGCGCCCGAACGTCATCATGACGCTGTCGGATTCTCGCGAGGCTCGGATTCTATCGCGAGACTCGGATTCTATATAAGGAGCCGCGCGTCGCCGCCATTTTCACACGTGCATTGAGATTGATAGGGAGAGGACGTGGCTGGCGTCCTCTCCGTTTAGACACTTGATTTACTAATTTTGGGGAGCATTAGGAGTACTCAGTAGTGTACAGTGCAGAGTTTTGCTGATAGTGACCAGTGACCACCACTTTTATTTATAATCCGTTCTCTGCCTGAAAAAAGCGATACACAGCACACAGTGACTCAGTCACATACATACCATATCTGTGTGCACTGCTCAGGCTCAGGCCAGTGTGCTGCATCATCTATATATATTATATATCTGTCTGACTGCTCAGCTCACACAGCTTATAATTGTGGGGGAGACTGGGGGAGCACTACTGCAGTGCCAGTTATAGGTTATAGCAGGAGCCAGGAGTACATAATATTATATTAAAATTAAACAGTGCACACTTTTGCTGCAGGAGTGCCACTGCCAGTGTGACTAGTGACCAGTGACCTGACCACCAGTATATAATATTAGTAGTATACTATCTCTTTATCAACCAGTCTATATTAGCAGCAGACACAGTACAGTGCGGTAGTTCACGGCTGTGGCTACCTCTGTGTCGGCACTCGGCAGCCCGTCCATAATTGTATATACCAGTGACCTAACCGTGGTTTTTTTTTCTTTCTTTATACATACATACTAGTTACGAGTATACTATCTCTTTATCAACCAGTCTATATATTAGCAGCAGACACAGTACAGTGCGGTAGTTCACGGCTGTGGCTACCTCTGTGTCGGCACTCGGCAGCCCGTCCATAATTGTATATACCACCTAACCGTGGTTTTTTTTTCTTTCTTTATACATACATACTAGTTACGAGTATACTATCTCTTTATCAACCAGTCTATATATTAGCAGCAGACACAGTACAGTGCGGTAGTTCACGGCTGTGGCTACCTCTGTGTCGGCACTCGGCAGCCCGTCCATAATTGTATATACCACCTAACCGTGGTTTTTTTTCTTTCTTTATACATACATACTAGTTACGAGTATACTATCTCTTTATCAACCAGTCTATATATTAGCAGCAGACACAGTACAGTGCGGTAGTTAACGGCTGTGGCTACCTCTGTGTCGGCACTCGGCAGCCCGTCCATAATTGTATATACCACCTAACCGTGGTTTTTTTTTCTTTCTTTATACATACATACTAGTTACGAGTATACTATCTCTTTATCAACCAGTCTATATATTAGCAGCAGACACAGTACAGTGCGGTAGTTCACGGCTGTGGCTACCTCTGTGTCGGCACTCGGCAGCCCGTCCATAATTGTATATACCACCTAACCGTGGTTTTTTTTTCTTTCTTTATACATACATACTAGTTACGAGTATACTATCTCTTTATCAACCAGTCTATATATTAGCAGCAGACACAGTACAGTGCGGTAGTTCACGGCTGTGGCTACCTCTGTGTCGGCACTCGGCAGCCCGTCCATAATTGTATATACCACCTAACCGTGGTTTTTTTTTCTTTCTTTATACATACATACTAGTTACGAGTATACTATCTCTTTATCAACCAGTCTATATATTAGCAGCAGACACAGTACAGTGCGGTAGTTCACGGCTGTGGCTACCTCTGTGTCGGCACTCGGCAGCCCGTCCATAATTGTATATACCACCTAACCGTGGTTTTTTTTTCTTTCTTTATACATACATACTAGTTACGAGTATACTATCTCTTTATCAACCAGTCTATATATTAGCAGCAGACACAGTACAGTGCGGTAGTTCACGGCTGTGGCTACCTCTGTGTCGGCACTCGGCAGCCCGTCCATAATTGTATATACCACCTAACCGTGGTTTTTTTTTCTTTCTTTATACATACATACTAGTTACGAGTATACTATCTCTTTATCAACCAGTCTATATATTAGCAGCAGACACAGTACAGTGCGGTAGTTCACGGCTGTGGCTACCTCTGTGTCGGCACTCGGCAGCCCGTCCATAATTGTATATACCACCTAACCGTGGTTTTTTTTTCTTTCTTTATACATACATACTAGTTACGAGTATACTATCTCTTTATCAACCAGTCTATATATTAGCAGCAGACACAGTACAGTGCGGTAGTTCACGGCTGTGGCTACCTCTGTGTCGGCACTCGGCAGCCCGTCCATAATTGTATATACCACCTAACCGTGGTTTTTTTTTCTTTCTTTATACATACATACTAGTTACGAGTATACTATCTCTTTATCAACCAGTCTATATATTAGCAGCAGACACAGTACAGTGCGGTAGTTCACGGCTGTGGCTACCTCTGTGTCGGCACTCGGCAGCCCGTCCATAATTGTATATACCACCTAACCGTGGTTTTTTTTTCTTTCTTTATACATACATACTAGTTACGAGTATACTATCTCTTTATCAACCAGTCTATATATTAGCAGCAGACACAGTACAGTGCGGTAGTTCACGGCTGTGGCTACCTCTGTGTCGGCACTCGGCAGCCCGTCCATAATTGTATACTAGTATCCAATCCATCCATCTCCATTGTTTACCTGAGGTGCCTTTTAGTTGTGCCTATTAAAATATGGAGAACAAAAATGTTGAGGTTCCAAAATTAGGGAAAGATCAAGATCCACTTCCACCTCGTGCTGAAGCTGCTGCCACTAGTCATGGCCGAGACGATGAAATGCCAGCAACGTCGTCTGCCAAGGCCGATGCCCAATGGCATAGTACAGAGCATGTCAAAACCAAAACACCAAATATCAGTAAAAAAAGGACTCCAAAACCTAAAATAAAATTGTCGGAGGAGAAGCGTAAACTTGCCAATATGCCATTTACCACACGGAGTGGCAAGGAACGGCTGAGGCCCTGGCCTATGTTCATGGCTAGTGGTTCAGCTTCACATGAGGATGGAAGCACTCAGCCTCTCGCTAGAAAACTGAAAAGACTCAAGCTGGCAAAAGCACCGCAAAGAACTGTGCGTTCTTTGAAATCCCAAATCCACAAGGAGAGTCCAATTGTGTCGGTTGCGATGCCTGACCTTCCCAACACTGGACGTGAAGAGCATGCGCCTTCCACCATTTGCACGCCCCCTGCAAGTGCTGGAAGGAGCACCCGCAGTCCAGTTCCTGATAGTCAGATTGAAGATGTCAGTGTTGAAGTACACCAGGATGAGGAGGATATGGGTGTTGCTGGCGCTGGGGAGGAAATTGACCAGGAGGATTCTGATGGTGAGGTGGTTTGTTTAAGTCAGGCACCCGGGGAGACACCTGTTGTCCGTGGGAGGAATATGGCCGTTGACATGCCTGGTGAAAATACCAAAAAAATCAGCTCTTCGGTGTGGAGGTATTTCACCAGAAATGCGGACAACAGGTGTCAAGCCGTGTGTTCCCTTTGTCAAGCTGTAATAAGTAGGGGTAAGGACGTTAACCACCTCGGAACATCCTCCCTTATACGTCACCTGCAGCGCATTCATAATAAGTCAGTGACAAGTTCAAAAACTTTGGGTGACAGCGGAAGCAGTCCACTGACCAGTAAATCCCTTCCTCTTGTAACCAAGCTCACGCAAACCACCCCACCAACTCCCTCAGTGTCAATTTCCTCCTTCCCCAGGAATGCCAATAGTCCTGCAGGCCATGTCACTGGCAAGTCTGACGAGTCCTCTCCTGCCTGGGATTCCTCCGATGCATCCTTGCGTGTAACGCCTACTGCTGCTGGCGCTGCTGTTGTTGCCGCTGGGAGTCGATGGTCATCCCAGAGGGGAAGTCGTAAGCCCACTTGTACTACTTCCAGTAAGCAATTGACTGTTCAACAGTCCTTTGCGAGGAAGATGAAATATCACAGCAGTCATCCTACTGCAAAGCGGATAACTGAGTCCTTGACAACTATGTTGGTGTTAGACGTGCGTCCGGTATCCGCCGTTAGTTCACAGGGAACTAGACAATTTATTGAGGCAGTGTGCCCCCGTTACCAAATACCATCTAGGTTCCACTTCTCTAGGCAGGCGATACCGAGAATGTACACGGACGTCAGAAAAAGACTCACCAGTCTCCTAAAAAATGCAGTTGTACCCAATGTCCACTTAACCACGGACATGTGGACAAGTGGAGCAGGGCAGGGTCAGGACTATATGACTGTGACAGCCCACTGGGTAGATGTATGGACTCCCGCCGCAAGAACAGCAGCGGCGGCACCAGTAGCAGCATCTCGCAAACGCCAACTCTTTCCTAGGCAGGCTACGCTTTGTATCACCGCTTTCCAGAATACGCACACAGCTGAAAACCTCTTACGGCAACTGAGGAAGATCATCGCGGAATGGCTTACCCCAATTGGACTCTCCTGTGGATTTGTGGCATCGGACAACGCCAGCAATATTGTGTGTGCATTAAATATGGGCAAATTCCAGCACGTCCCATGTTTTGCACATACCTTGAATTTGGTGGTGCAGAATTTTTTAAAAAACGACAGGGGCGTGCAAGAGATGCTGTCGGTGGCCAGAAAAATTGCGGGACACTTTCGGCGTACAGGCACCACGTACAGAAGACTGGAGCACCACCAAAAACTACTGAACCTGCCCTGCCATCATCTGAAGCAAGAAGTGGTAACGAGGTGGAATTCAACCCTCTATATGCTTCAGAGGTTGGAGGAGCAGCAAAAGGCCATTCAAGCCTATACAATTGAGCACGATATAGGAGATGGAATGCACCTGTCTCAAGTGCAGTGGAGAATGATTTCAACGTTGTGCAAGGTTCTGATGCCCTTTGAACTTGCCACACGTGAAGTCAGTTCAGACACTGCCAGCCTGAGTCAGGTCATTCCCCTCATCAGGCTTTTGCAGAAGAAGCTGGAGGCATTGAAGAAGGAGCTAAAAGGGAGCGATTCCGCTAGGCATGTGGGACTTGTGGATGCAGCCCTTAATTCGCTTAACAAGGATTCACGGGTGGTCAATCTGTTGAAATCAGAGCACTACATTTTGGCCACCGTGCTCGATCCTAGATTTAAAGCCTACCTTGGATCTCTCTTTCCGGCAGACACAGGTCTGCTGGGGTTGAAAGACCTGCTGGTGACAAAATTGTCAAGTCAAGCGGAACGCGACCTGTCAACAAATCCTCCTTCACATTCTCCCGCAACTGGGGGTGCGAGGAAAAGGCTCAGAATTCCGAGCCCACCCGCTGGCGGTGATGCAGGGCAGTCTGGAGCGACTGCTGATGCTGACATCTGGTCCGGACTGAAGGACCTGACAACGATTACGGACATGTCGTCTACTGTCACTGCATATGATTCTCTCAACATTGATAGAATGGTGGAGGATTATATGAGTGACCGCATCCAAGTAGGCACGTCACACAGTCCGTACTTATACTGGCAGGAAAAAGAGGCAATTTGGAGGCCCTTGCACAAACTGGCTTTATTCTACCTAAATTGCCCTCCCACAAGTGTGTACTCCGAAAGAGTGTTTAGTGCCGCCGCTCACCTTGTCAGCAATCGGCGTACGAGGTTACATCCAGAAAATGTGGAGAAGATGATGTTCATTAAAATGAATTATAATCAATTCCTCCGCGGAGACATTGACCAGCAGCAATTGCCTCCACAAAGTACACAGGGAGCTGAGATGGTGGATTCCAGTGGGGACGAATTGATAATCTGTGAGGAGGGGGATGTACACGGTGATATATCGGAGGGTGAAGATGAGGTGGACATCTTGCCTCTGTAGAGCCAGTTTGTGCAAGGAGAGATTAATTGCTTCTTTTTTGGGGGGGGTCCAAACCAACCCGTCATATCAGTCACAGTCGTGTGGCAGACCCTGTCACTGAAATGATGGGTTGGTTAAAGTGTGCATGTCCTGTTTTGTTTATACAACATAAGGGTGGGTGGGAGGGCCCAAGGACAATTCCATCTTGCACCTCTTTTTTCTTTTCTTTTTCTTTGCATCATGTGCTGATTGGGGAGGGTTTTTTGGAAGGGACATCCTGCGTGACACTGCAGTGCCACTCCTAGATGGGCCCGGTGTTTGTGTCGGCCACTAGGGTCGCTAATCTTACTCACACAGTCAGCTACCTCATTGCGCCTCTTTTTTTCTTTGCGTCATGTGCTGTTTGGGGAGGGTTTTTTGGAAGGGACATCCTGCGTGACACTGCAGTGCCACTCCTAGATGGGCCCGGTGTTTGTGTCGGCCACTAGGGTCGCTAATCTTACTCACACAGCTACCTCATTGCGCCTCTTTTTTTCTTTGCGTCATGTGCTGTTTGGGGAGGGTTTTTTGGAAGGGCCATCCTGCGTGACACTGCAGTGCCACTCCTAGATGGGCCCGGTGTTTGTGTCGGCCACTAGGGTCGCTAATCTTACTCACACAGCTACCTCATTGCGCCTCTTTTTTTCTTTGCGTCATGTGCTGTTTGGGGAGGGTTTTTTGGAAGGGACATCCTGCGTGACACTGCAGTGCCACTCCTAGATGGGCCCGGTGTTTGTGTCGGCCACTAGGGTCGCTAATCTTACTCACACAGTCAGCTACCTCATTGCGCCTCTTTTTTTCTTTGCGTCATGTGCTGTTTGGGGAGGGTTTTTTGGAAGGGCCATCCTGCGTGACACTGCAGTGCCACTCCTAGATGGGCCCGGTGTTTGTGTCGGCCACTAGGGTCGCTAATCTTACTCACACAGCTACCTCATTGCGCCTCTTTTTTTCTTTGCGTCATGTGCTGTTTGGGGAGGGTTTTTTGGAAGGGCCATCCTGCGTGACACTGCAGTGCCACTCCTAGATGGGCCCGGTGTTTGTGTCGGCCACTAGGGTCGCTAATCTTACTCACACAGCTACCTCATTGCGCCTCTTTTTTTCTTTGCGTCATGTGCTGTTTGGGGAGGGTTTTTTGGAAGGGACATCCTGCGTGACACTGCAGTGCCACTCCTAGATGGGCCCGGTGTTTGTGTCGGCCACTAGGGTCGCTTATCTTACTCACACAGCGACCTCGGTGCAAATTTTAGGACTAAAAATAATATTGTGAGGTGTGAGGTATTCAGAATAGACTGAAAATGAGTGTAAATTATGGTTTTTGAGGTTAATAATACTTTGGGATCAAAATGACCCCCAAATTCTATGATTTAAGCTGTTTTTTAGTGTTTTTGGAAAAAAACACCCGAATCCAAAACACACCCGAATCCGACAAAAATAATTCGGTGAGGTTTTGCCAAAACGCGTTCGAACCCAAAACACGGCCGCGGAACCGAACCCAAAACCAAAACACAAAACCCGAAAAATTTCAGGCGCTCATCTCTAATATATAGATGATGCAGCACACTGGCCTGAGCAGTGCACACAGATATGGTATGTGACTGACTGAGTCACTGTGTGTATCGCTTTTTTCAGGCAGAGAACGGATATATTAAATAAACTGCACTGTGTGTCTGGTGGTCACTCACTATATAATATATTATGTACTCCTGGCTCCTGCTATAACCTATAACTGGCACTGCAGTAGTGCTCCCCAGTCTCCCCCACAATTATAAGCTGTGTGAGCTGAGCAGTCAGACAGATATATATATAATATTATATATAGATAATAGATGATGCAGCACACTGGCCTGAGCCTGAGCAGTGCACACAGATATGGTATGTGACTGAGTCACTGTGTGCTGTGTATCGCTTTTTTCAGGCAGAGAACGGATTATAAAGTAAACTGCACTGTCCTCACTAGTAAACTCTCTCCACTCAGTCTCTACACTTCTACAGTAACAGTACTCCTCCTAGTCAGCTCCAGTAAATCTCTCTCAGTCTCTTATAATCTAAATGGAGAGGACGCCAGCCACGTCCTCTCCCTATCAATCTCAATGCACGTGTGAAAATGGCGGCGACGCGCGGCTCCTTATATAGAATCCGAGTCTCGCGATAGAATCCGAGCCTCGCGAGAATCCGACAGCGTCATGATGACGTTCGGGCGCGCTCGGGTTAACCGAGCAAGGCGGGAAGATCCGAGTCGCTCGGACCCGTGAAAAAAAACATGAAGTTCTGGCGGGTTCGGATTCAGAGAAACCGAACCCGCTCATCTCTAACCAAAACGGGTATCGGTGCATCACTGCACGCGAGTCCTGGGAAAAATGGTGGCTTCCTACGAAGCAATCCCATTCGGCAGGTTACATGCAAGAACTTTTCAGTGGGACCTGTTGGACAAGTGGTCCGGCTCGCATCTTCAGATGCATCGGCTGATAACCCTGTCTCCAAGGACCAGGATATCTTTGCTGTGGTGGCTGCAGAGTGCTCATCTTCAAGAGGGCCGCAGGTTCGGCATACAGGACTGGGTCCTGGTGACCACGGATGCCAGCCTTCGAGGCTGGGGGGCAGTCAGACCGGGAAGAAACTTCCAAGGACTTTGGTCAAGTCAAGAGACTTCCCTACACATAAATATTCTGGAACTGAGGGCCATTTACAATGACCTAAGTCAGGCAAGGCCCCTGCTTCAAAAACGGCCAGGGTGGCACAAGAAGCAGGATGGCGATGGCAGAAGCCACAAGGATTCTCCAATGGGCGGAAAATCACGTGTTAGCACTGTCAGCAGTGTTCATTCCGGAAGTGGACAACTGGGAAGCAGACTTCCTCAGCAGACACGACCTACACCCGGGAGAGTGGGGACTTCATCCAGAAGTCTTCCAACTGCTGGTAAACCGTTGGGAAAGGCCACAGGTGGACATGATGGCGTCCCGCTTAAACAAGAAGCTAGAGAGATATTGCACCAGGTCAAGGGACCCTCAGGCAATAGCTGTGGACGCTCTAGTGACACCGTGGGTGTACCAGTCGGTTTATGTGTTCCCTCCTCTGCCTCTCATACCAAAGGTACTGAGAATAATAAGAAGACGAGGAGTAAGGACGATACTCGTGGTTCCGGATTGACCAAGAAGAGCTTGGTACCCAGAACTTCAAGAAATGGTATCAGAGGACCCATGGCCTCTACCGCTCAGACAGGATCTGCTACAGCAGGGGCCCTGTCTGTTCCAAGACTTAACGCGGCTGCGTTTGACGGCATGGCGGTTGAACACCGGATCCTAAAGGAAAAGGGCATTCCGGAGGAAGTCATTCCTACACTGATTAAAGCTAGGAAAGAAGTAACCGCAAACCATTATCACCGTATTTGACGAAAATATGTTGCGTGGTGTGAGGCCAGGAAGGCCCCAACAGAGGAATTTCAGCTGGGTCGATTTCTGCACTTCCTACAGTCAGGAGTGACTATGGGCCTAAAATTGGGTTCCATTAAGGTCCAGATTTCGGCTCTGTTGATTTTCTTTCAGAAAGAACTGGCTTCTCTGCCTGAAGTTCAGACTTTTGTAAAGGGAGTGCTGCATATTCAGCCCCCTTTTGTGCCTCCAGTGGCACCTTGGGATCTCAACGTGGTGTTGAGTTTCTTAAAATCACATTGGTTTGAACCACTTAATACCGTGGATCTGAAATATCTCACGTGGAAAGTGGTCATGTTATTGGCCTTGGCTTCGGCCAGGCGTGTGTCAGAATTGGCGGCTTTGTCATGTAAAAGCCCTTATCTGATTTTCCATATGGATAGGGCGGAATTGAGGACTCGTCCCCAGTTTCTCTCTAAAGTGGTATCAGCTTTTCACTTGAACCAACCTATTGTAGTGCCTGCGGCTACTAGGGACTTGGAGGATTCCAAGTTGCTGGACGTAGTCAGGGCCTTGAAAATGTATGTTTCCAGGACGGCTGGAGTCAGGAAAACTGACTCGCTATTTATCCTGTATGCACCCAACAAACTGGGTGCTCCTGCTTCTAAGCAGACTATTGCTCGCTGGATTTGTAGCACAATTCAGCTGGCGCATTCTGCGGCTGGACTGCCGCATCCTAAATCAGTAAAAGCCCATTCCACGAGGAAGGTGGGCTCTTCTTGGGCGGCTGCCCGAGGGGTCTCGGCTTTACAACTTTGCCGAGCTGCTACTTGGTCGGGGTCAAATACGTTTGCAAGATTCTACAAATTTGATACCCTGGCTGAGGAGGACCTTGAGTTTTCTCATTCGGTGCTGCAGAGTCATCCGCACTCTCCCGCCCGTTTGGGAGCTTTGGTATAATCCCCATGGTCCTTACGGAGTTCCCAGCATCCACTAGGACGTCAGAGAAAATAAGATTTTACTCACCGGTAAATCTATTTCTCGTAGTCCGTAGTGGATGCTGGGCGCCCATCCCAAGTGCGGATTGTCTGCAATACTTGTAAATAGTAATTGTTAACAAATCGGGTTATTATTGAGAGCCATCTGTTCAGAGGCTCCATTGTTATCATACTGTTAACTGGGTTTCTTATCACGAGTTGTACGGTGTGATTGGTGTGGCTGGTATGAGTCTTACCCGGGATTCAAAATCCTTCCTTATTGTGTCAGCTCTTCCGGGCACAGTATCCTAACTGAGGCTTGGAGGAGGGTCATGGTGGGAGGAGCCAGTGCACACAAGGTAGTCTAAAAGCTTTCTTTTAGTTGTGCCCAGTCTCCTGCGGAGCCGCTATTCCCCATGGTCCTTACGGACTTCCCAGCATCCACTACGGACTACGAGAAATAGATTTACCGGTGAGTAAATCTTATTTATTCCCCAGTGCTAAAAAAGGACCATGGTACAATGGGAGATTGATACTGGTGTTTCTGGCAGTGAAGGGAATACTTTGTATCTGGCTTAGGACCTCATTCAGTAAGGATTGAAAAATTAGCAAAATCGCAATCTGCCCGATTATCAAACGACTGCGAATGCGCAGTATTCGCATTACGCATGGGTGAGTAACAATTGCAACAGAAAATGCATACACATCGTGATCGCAATGCAGACGCTGCTCAACTGACAGGAAGCTGGCGTTTCTGGGCGGACACCCGCCGTTTTCTGGGTGTATGTGAAAAAACGCAGGCATGCCCAGGGGTTTTCAAGGAGGGCCTCTGACGTCAGCGATGACCACTTCCAGCCTCTTGTGTTGCAAGATTTTTGTACGACCTTGCCTGGCGCAGATAAGAAAAATCTTTGATGTTCCGGTAATTACGTATGGTTCTGCGATCAGCCCGCATACTGCGATGCATTCGCAATTTCTGCAATGGGCATCTTTTCTCTATTTCTGGGCGGCAACTATTTGATCGCTGAAACTGCTTTTTAAAAGAAATTGCAATTCTTACTGAATAAGGTCCTTAATTCCTTTCCCTGACATAAGAATGGAAAGTAATTTATTGTATTTACTTATTTGCCTTGCTAGTGCAGTGCCCAAAGTGTATACTGTAAATGCAGAAAATTTAGGGGGTAATTCCAAGTTGATCGCAGCAGGAAAATTTTTAGCAGTTGGGCAAAACCATGTGCACTGCAGGGGAGGCAGATATAACATGTGCAGAGAGAGTTGGATTTAGGTGGGTTATTTTGTTTCTGTGCAGGGTAAATACTGGCTGCTTTATTTTTACACTGCAAATTAGATTGCAGATTGAACACACCCCACCCAAATCTAACACTCTCTGCACATGTTACATCTGCCCCCCCCCCCCCCCCCTGCAGTGCACATGGGAGGTCATTCCGAGTTGTTCGCTCGCAAGGCGATTTTAGCAGAGTTGCTCACGCTAAGCCGCCGCCTACTGGGAGTGAATCTTAGCTTCTTAAAATTGCGAACGACGTATTCGCAATATTGCAATTACAAACTTCTTAGCAGTTTCAGAGTAGCTTCAGACTTACTCGGCATCTGCGATCAGTTCAGTGCTTGTCGTTCCTGGTTTGACGTCACAAACACACCCAGCGTTCGTCCAGACACTCCCCCGTTTCTCCAGCCACTCCCGCGTTTTTTCCGGAAACGGTAGCGTTTTTCCCCATACGCCCATAAAACGGCCTGTTTCCGCCCAGTAACACCCATTTCCTGTCAATCACACTACGATCGCCGGAGCGAAGAAAAAGCCGTGAGTAAAAATACTACCTTCATAGCAAATTTACTTGGCGCAGTCGCAGTGCGGACATTGTGCATGCGCACTAAGCGGAAAATCGCTGCGATGCGATGAAATTTACCGAGCGAACAACTCGGAATGAGGGCCATGGTTTTGCCCAACTGCTAACAAAATTCCTGCTGCGATCAACTCAGAATTACCCCCTTAATACAGAACTGACTTTTCTGGGGTAGAAATCCCAGAGTTATTATTTGTCTGTTCCTGTGAGTGTTGCATTTTGCTAGGTCCGGTGATTTACAAAGGATGTGACCTGGTATTAGTGTGTGTGCTCTTTGTCTAGTCTAGTAGCTATTTGCTTAATCAAGACTCTATTGATGCGACCAGATGTGTATCTGAAACAAATAGCTACTAGATGGCTTAAGACCAGGGCCGGTTCCAGCACTGTTTGCGCCCCGGGCGGGAAGTAGGGGGCGTGGTTTCGTGCAGGGGGCGGGTCAGTTACGCCCCTTGTTCAGAGTAGCACTGCTGAAACGCTGTGCGGTGCGCGATGACGTCATCGCGCACCGCAAAGCAAAGGTCCTCTCCACGAAGAGAAACTAGACTAGTTCCCTTCGTGGAGAGGACCTTTGCTGGGCGGTGCGCGATGACGTCATCACGCACAGCACAGTAAAGGTCCTCTCCATGAAGGGAACTAGATGCTCCCTTCGGAGCGGGGAGCGGGCAGCGGGTCACAGCGGGCAGTGGCGGAGGGCAGCTGGGCTGTAGCGGATCTTGCCCTGGTGCGGCGCCCTCCGGAAGGCGGCGCCCCGGGCAAAAGTCCTGCTTGCCCGTGGCAAGATCCGCTACTGCTTAAGACACAAAAGCAGGGGTGCTACAGGTGCTCAGGATGGGGTGGTATTCATGTGACCACTGGTCAGCTGACCGACAGTCACATGACCTCCTCCAACAGCCCAACGGGTCAGTATCCCGATGGTCGGCATGCCGGCCAACAGGGACTATTTCCACTCGTGGGTGTCCACGACATCCATAGAGTGGGAATAGAACCCGTGGCGACCGCAGGTCGCCACCGAGCCGGCAGCGTGGCGAGCGGAGCGAGCCCGCAAGGGGCTTGCTGCACTCGCCCCTCCCCGTCTGGATCCCGGCGTCGGTATGCTGCCGGGATCCCGGCATCGGTAAGCTGACCGGCGGTCTCCTGTTCAGCACTACTACACCCCTCAGGATGCACTACATGCAGGAGTATGGTCACTGGCGATACTTTTCACCATCTGTCACAGACGGCGGAATTTGTGAATCCGTTGGGTGTGTGCTAGCTGTAGAAGTGAACGCCTCTGTAAGGAGAAAACGAGGAGGACGAATGTAGTTTCTTCTCATATACTTTTATTAACAAAAAGACATATAAGAGCAAATATTTGAGTAACAAAGATGAAGAATTCAAATGCAAAATATTCATGGAGCAGAGTTTATTGAAAGAGTTTGTATAATGCATGTTAGTTAGACATGACTGAAGAACACTGAAGTAGTTTTGCAGAATGGATGATTGTTATTTGTGGGTGAAAAACCACTGAGAGAGTTTTTGCAGAATGGATGATTGGTAGACGTGGCTGAAGAACACTGAATGTTTTGCAGAGTGGATGATTGTTAGACGTGGCTGAAGAACAAACGGGACACGGGGTCTTCCCTCTATGGATAGGACTGTAGACAGCGGAGCTGGGGTAACCAGTGGCGGTTCGTGCAGTAGAAGGCAAATCACAGTGACAATTCAGTGGACTTAAAAATATGCTTAGAATGCTGGAATGTCCGCAAATGAGAACTGTGGGGAGCTCAGGGCTAGAACACCTGCACTAAAGCAGAAACATAAAGCACTGGCAAGGTTTGAGACTTGGCTCGCCCCTTTCCAGAGCAGACAGCCCGTTATTGGCTAGAAGAGATGAGGAACTAAACTCCATTGGCAAACTGGGAATTGATCGGGGCCGACCTTCCCTCAGTCCAGGACCTGTACTTGTCCAGAGCTAAAAAGCGGGCAATGAAGATAGTAAAAGACCAGCTACACCCCGGCCACAGCATGTTTAACTTGCTTCCTTCAGGCAGGCGTTACAGGGCTGTCCCCGCCAGATCCACCAGAAGCCTCAAAAGTTTCTTTCCCCAAGCTGTCCGCCTGCTGAACTCCTGAACATTGACTGACTAGACGCACATGTGACTCACTTGTGTCCCTACGGTATACCTATCTGTGTAACTTTACTTGCCCCCCCCCCACACACACACACACACACCTGCTTACCTGTTACCTACTTGGCTGTTGTATAGCAAACCGAAGACAAATTCCTAGTATACGTAAGTATACCTGGCCAATAAAGCTGATTCTGATTCTGATTCTGATTCTGATCCAACATGGCGGCCCCCAGCACTGCATACACGCCAGAGATCGGGAACTCACTAGCTAGCCTCCCAGCAGCAGCACTCCAGCAGCTGCAGACCACACAGTCACCGCTCCCTACTGCCTCAGCACGCCCCCGGCCCCCCACCATATTACGTAGAGGTCGAAAGCGACCGCCTGGCACCAGTTTCGTACTCAGGCATGTTGTTAATTAGACTGGGCACTATACGTAGACGTCAAAATTGACACCCAGGCACCAGTTTCAAGCTACGCCTTTTGTTTGTTAGATTGGGCACTACAGATCAGGGTCGTAGGTGTCCCACTGGCACCAGTTTCCTGCTCAGGCCTGTTGTTTGTTAGACTGGGCACTAGATGAAGGGGTCGCAAGGGACCCCCTGGAACCAGTTTCAGGCTCCAGCCTGTTGTTTGTTAGACTGGGCTTTAGACACAGGGGTCGCAAAAGACCTCCTGGCACCAGTTTCAGGCTCCGGCCTGTTGTTTGTCAGACTGGGCACTAGACGCAGGGGTCGCAGGTGACTTTGGGGACCGACCTGTTGTTTCTCAGACTGGGCACTAAACACAGGGGTCACAGGTGACCCCCTGGCACCAGTTTCAGGCTCCGGCCTATTATTTGTTAGACTGGGCACTAGACGTAGGGGCCACAGGTGACCCCCTGGCACCAGTTTCAGGCTCCGGCCTATTATTTGTTAGACTGGGCACTAGATGTAAGGGCCACAAGGGACCCCCTGGCACCAGTTTCAGGCTCCGGCCTATTATTTGTTAGACTAGGCACTAGACGTAGGGGCCACAAGGGACCCCCTTGCACCAGTTTCGGTCTCCAGACTTTTGTTTTTTAGACTGGGCACTAGACCTCGGGGTCGCAGGTGACTTCCTGGCACCAGTTTCGTACTCAGGCATGTTGTTAGTTAGACTGGGCACTATACGTAGAGGTCGAAACGGACCCCCTGGCACCAGTTTCATGCTCCGGCCTTTTGTTTGTTAGATTGAGCACTAGAGATCAGGGTCACATGTGACCCCCTGGCACCAATTTCCTGCTTAGGACTGTTGTTTGTTAGACTGGGCACTATGTGTAGGGGCCTACGGTGACCCCCTACTAATAGATACAAACCCCTGCCTGGTGTTTCTTAGACTGGGCACTTTTATGTAGGGGTCGCAAGGGACCGCCTGGCACCAGTTTCAGGCTCCGGCCTGTTGTTTGTTAGACTGGGCTCTAGACGCAGAGGTCACAGGTGACCCCCTGGCACCATTTTTGGGCCTGACCTGTTGTTTCTTAGACTGGGCACTAGACACAGGGGTCACAGGTGACCCCCTTGCACCAGTTTCAGGCTCCGGCCTATTATTTGTTAGACTGGGCACTAGACGTAGGGGCCACAAGGGACCCCCTGGCACCAGTTTCAGGCTCTGGCCTATTATTTGTTAGACTGGGCACTAGATGTAGGGGCCACAAGGGACCCCCTTGCACCAGTTTCGGTCTCCAACCTTTTGTTTTATAGACTGGGCACTAGACATCATGGTCGCAGGTGACCCCCTGGAACCAATTTCCTGCTCAGGCCTGTTGTTTGTTAGACTGGGCACTAGATGTAGGGGCCGCAGGTGACCCCCTGGCACCAGTTCCGAGCTACGGACTGGTGTTTTTTTAGACTGGGCACAGGACGTAGGTGTCGCACTGGACCTCCTGGAACCAGTTTCAGGCTCTGGCCTGTTGTTTGTTAGACTGGGCACTCGTTGTAGGGGCCACAAGGGACCCCCTGGCACCAGTTTCGGGCTCCGGCCTGTTGTTTATTAGACTGGGCACTAGACACAGGGGTCGCAGGTGACCCCCTGGCACCAGTTTCAGGCTTCTGCCTATTATTTGTTAGACTGGGCACTAGACGTAGGGGCCACAAGGGACCCCCTGGCACCAGTTTCAGTCTTCGGCCTGTTGTTTGTTAGACTGGGTTTTAGACGCAGGGGTAACAGGTGACCCCTTGGAACCAGTTTCAGGCTCCGGCCTGTTATTTGTTAGACTGGGCACTAGATATAGGGGCCGCAGGTGACCCCCTGGCACCAGTTTCGTACTCAGGCATGTTGTTAGTTAGACTGGGCACTATACGTAGAGGTCGAAAGGGACCCCCTGTTACCAGTTTCAGGCTCCGGCCTTTTGTTTGTTAGATTGGGCACTAGAGATCAGGGTCGCATGTGACCCCCTGGCACCAATTTCCTGCTCAGGCCTGTTGTTTGTTAGACTGGGCACTAGATGTAGGAGACTAAGGTGACCCCTGTCACCAGTTCCAAACCCCGGCCTGCTGTTTCTTAGACTGGGCACTGGACGTAGGGGTCGCAAGGGACCTCTTGGCACCAGTTTCAGGCTCCGGCCTGTTGTTTGTTAGACTGGGCTCTAGACGCAGGGGTCGCAGGTGACCCCCTGGCACCAGTTTCAGGCTCCTGCCTGTTGTTTGTTAGACTGGGCTCTAGATGCAGGGGTCACAGGTGACCCCCTGGCACCAGTTTCAGGCTCCAGCCTGTTGTTTGTTAGACTGGGCTCTAGAGGCAGGGGTCACAGATGAACCCCCTGCACCAGTTTCAGGCTCCGGCCTATTATTTGTTAGACTGGGCACTAGACGTAGGGGCCACAAAGGACCCCCTGGCACCAGTTTCAGGCTCCGGATTGTTGTTTGTTAGACTAGGCACTAGACACAGGGGTCACAGGTGACCCCCTTGCACCAGTTTCAGGCTCCGGCCTATTATTTGTTAGACTGGGCACTAGACGTAGGGGCCACAAGGGACCCCCTTGCACCAGTTTCAGTCTACGGCCTGTTGTTTGTTAAACTGGGCTTTAGACGCAGGGGTAACAGGTGACCCCTTGGCACCAGTTTCAGGCTCCGGCCTGTTGTTTGTTAGACTGGGCACTAGATATAGGGGCCGCAGGTGACCCCCTGGCACCAGTTTCGTACTCAGGCATGTTGTTAGTTAGACTGGGCACTATACGTAGAGGTCGAAAGGGACCCACTGGCACCAGTTTCAGGCTCCGACTTTTGTTTATTAGATTGGGCACTAGAGATCAGGGTCGCATGTGACCCCCTGGCACCAATTTCCTGCTCAGGCCTGTTGTTTGTTAGACTGGGCACTATGTGTAGGGGCCTACGGTTACCCCCTACTAATAGATACAAACCCCGTCCTGGTGTTTCTTAGACTGGGCACTTTTATGTAGGGGTCTCAAGGGACCGCCTGGCACCAGTTTCAGCCTCCGGCCTGTTGTTTGTTAGACTGGGCTCTAGACGCAGAGGTCACAGGTGACCCCCTGGCACCAGTTTTGGGCCCGACCTGTTGTTTCATAGACTGGGCACTAGACACAGGGGTCACAGGTGACCCCCTTGCACCAGTTTCAGGCTCCGGCCTATTATTTGTTAAACTGGACACTAGACTTAGGGGCCACAAGGGACCCCCTGGCACCAGTTTCAGGTTCCGGCATATTATTTGATAGACTGGGCTCTAGATGTAGGGGCCACAAGGGACCCCCTGGCACTAGTTTCGGGCTCTGGCCTGTTGATTCTTAGACTGGGCACTGGACACTGGGGTCGCAGGTGACCCCCTGGCACCAGTTTCAGGCTTCTGCCTATTATTTGTTAGACTGGGCACTAGACGTAGGGGCCACAAGGGACCCCCTGGCACCAGTTTCAGTCTTCGGCCTGTAGTTTGTTAGACTGGGCACTAGATATAGGGGCCGCAGGTGACCCCCTGGCACCAGTTTCGTACTCAGGCATGTTGTTAGTTAGACTGGGCACTATACGTAGAGGTCGAAAGGGACCCCCTGGCACCAGTTTCAGGCTCCGCCTTTTGTTTGTTAGATTGGGCACTAGAGATCAGGGTCGCATGTGACCCCCTGGCACCAATTTCCTGCTCAGGCCTGTTGTTTGTTAGACTGGGCACTAGATGTAGGGGCCCTGGCACCAGTTCCAAACCCCGGCCTGCTGTTTCTTAGACTGGGCACTGGACGTAGGGGTCGCAAGGGACCTCCTGGCACCAGTTTCAGGCTCCGGCCTGTTGTTTGTTAGACTGGGCTCTAGACGCAGGGGTCGCAGGTGACCCCCTGGCACCAGTTTCAGGCTCCTGCCTGTTGTTTGTTAGACTGGGCACTAGATGTAGGGGCCACAATGGACCCCCTGGCACTAGTTTCGGGCTCTGGCCTGTTGTTTCTTAGACTGGGCACTAGATACAGTGGTCGCAGGTGACCCCCTGGCACCAGTTTCAGGCTTCTGCCTATTATTTGTTAGACTGGGCACTAGACGTAGGGGCCACAAGGGACCCCCTGGCACCAGTTTCAGTCTTCGGCCTGTTGTTTGTTAGACTAGGCACTAGACACAGGGGTCACAGGTGACCCCCTTGCACCAGTTTCAGGCTCCGGCCTGTTGTTTGTTAGACTGGGCTCTAGAGGCAGGGGTCACAGATGAACCCCCTGCACCAGTTTCAGGCTCCGGCCTATTATTTGTTAGACTGGGCACTAGACGTAGGGGCCACAAAGGACCCCCTGGCACCAGATTCAGGCTCCGGATTGTTGTTTGTTAGACTAGGCACTAGACACAGGGGACACAGGTGACCCCCTTGCACCAGTTTCAGGCTCCGGCCTATTATTTGTTAGACTGGGCACTAGACGTAGGGGCCACAAGGGACCCCCTTGCACCAGTTTCAGTCTACAGCCTGTTGTTTGTTAGACTGGGCTTTAGACGCAGGGGTAACAGGTGACCCCTTGGCACCAGTTTCAGGCTCCGGCCTGTTGTTTGTTAGACTGGGCACTAGATATAGGGGCCGCAGGTGACCCCCTGGCACCAGTTTCGTACTCAGGCATGTTGTTAGTTAGACTGGGCACTATACGTAGAGGTCGAAAGGGACCCACTGGCACCAGTTTCAGGCTCCGACTTTTGTTTATTAGATTGGGCACTAGAGATCAGGGTCGCATGTGACCCCCTGGCACCAATTTCCTGCTCAGGCCTGTTGTTTGTTAGACTGGGCACTATGTGTAGGGGCCTACGGTTACCCCCTACTAATAGATACAAACCCCGTCCTGGTGTTTCTTAGACTGGGCACTTTTATGTTGGGGTCTCAAGGGACCGCCTGGCACCAGTTTCAGCCTCCGGCCTGTTGTTTGTTAGACTGGGCTCTAGACGCAGAGGTCACAGGTGACCCCCTGGCACCAGTTTTGGGCCTGACCTGTTGTTTCAAAGACTGGGCACTAGACACAGGGGTCACAGGTGACCCCCTTGCACCAGTTTCAGGCTCCGGCCTATTATTTGTTAGACTGGACACTAGACTTAGGGGCCACAAGGGACCCCCTGGCACCAGTTTCAGGTTCCGGCATATTATTTGATAGACTGGGCTCTAGATGTAGGGGCCACAAGGGACCCCCTGGCACTAGTTTTGGGCTCTGGCCTGTTGATTCTTAGACTGGGCACTAGACACAGGGGTCGCAGGTGACCCCCTGGCACCAGTTTCAGGCTTCTGCCTATTATTTGTTAGACTGGGCACTAGACGTAGGGGCCACAAGGGACCCCCTGGCACCAGTTTCAGTCTTCGGCCTGTTGTTTGTTAGACTGGGCACTAGATATAGGGGCCGCAGGTGACCCCCTGGCACCAGTTTCGTACTCAGGCATGTTGTTAGTTAGACCGGGCACTATACGTAGAGGTCGAAAGGGACCCCCTGGCACCAGTTTCAGGCTCCGCCTTTTGTTTGTTAGATTGGGCACTAGAGATCAGGGTCGCATGTGACCCCCTGGCACCAATTTCCTGCTCAGGCCTGTTGTTTGTTAGACTGGGCACTAGATGTAGGGGCCACCAGTTCCAAACCCCGGCCTGCTGTTTCTTAGACTGGGCACTGGACGTAGGGGTCGCAAGTGACCTCCTGGCACCAGTTTCAGGCTCCGGCCTGTTGTTTGTTAGACTGGGCTCTAGACGCAGGGGTCGCAGGTGACCCCCTGGCACCAGTTTCAGGCTCCTGCCTGTTGTTTGTTAGACTGGGCACTAGATGTAGGGACCACAAGCGACCCCCTGGCACTAGTTTCGGGCTCTGGCCTGTTGTTTCTTAGACTGGGCACTAGATACAGTGGTCGCAGGTGACCCCCTGGCACCAGTTTCAGGCTTCTGCCTATTATTTGTTAGACTGGGCACTTGACGTAGGGGCCACAAGGGACCCCCTGGCACCAGTTTCAGTCTTCGGCCTGTTGTTTGTTAGACTGGCCTTTAGACGCAGGGGTAACAGGTGACCCCTTGGCACCAGTTTCAGGCTCCGGCCTGTTGTTTGTTAGACTGGGCACTAGATATAGGGGCCGCAGGTGACCCCCTGGCATCAGTTTCGTACTCAGGCATCTTGTTAGTTAGACTGGGCACTATACGTAGAGGTCGAAAGGGACCCCCTGGCACCAGTTTCAGGCTCCGGCCTTTTGTTTGTTAGATTGGGCACTAGAGATCAGGGTCGCATGTGACCCCCTGGCACCAATTTCCTGCTCAGGCCTGTTGTTTGTTAGACTGGGCACTAGATGTAGGAGACTAAGCTGACCCCTGTCACCAGTTCCAAACCCCGGCCTGCTGTTTCTTAGACTGGGCACTGGACGTAGGGGTCGCAAGGGACCTCTTGGCACCAGTTTCAGGCTCCGGCCTGTTGTTTGTTAGACTGGGCTCTAGACGCAGGGGTCGCAGGTGACCCCCTGGCACCAGTTTCAGGCTCCTGCCTGTTATTTGTTAGACTGGGCTCTAGATGCAGGGGTCACAGGTGACCCCCTGGCACCAGTTTCAGGCTCCAGCCTGTTGTTTGTTAGACTGGGCTCTAGAGGCAGGGGTCACAGATGAACCCCCTGCACCAGTTTCAGGCTCCGGCCTATTATTTGTTAGACTGGGCACTAGACGTAGGGGCCACAAAGGACCCCCTGGCACCAGTTTCAGGCTCCGGATTGTTGTTTGTTAGACTAGGCACTAGACACAGGAGTCACAGGTGACCCCCTTGCACCAGTTTCAGGCTCCGGCCTATTATTTGTTAGACTGGGCACTAGACGTAGGGGCCACAAGGGACCCCCTTGCACCAGTTTCAGTCTTCGGCCTGTTGTTTGTTAGACTGGGCTTTAGACGCAGGGGTAACAGGTGACCCCTTGGCACCAGTTTCAGGCTCCGGCCTGTTGTTTGTTAGACTGGGCACTAGATATAGGGGCCGCAGGTGACCCCCTGGCACCAGTTTCGTACTCAGGCATGTTGTTAGTTAGACTGGGCACTATACGTAGAGGTCGAAAGGGACCCACTGGCACCAGTTTCAGGCACCGACTTTTGTTTATTAGATTGGGCACTAGAGATCAGGGTCGCATGTGACCCCCTGGCACCAATTTCCTGCTCAGGCCTGTTGTTTGTTAGACTGGGCACTAGATGTAGGGGCCTAAGGTGACCCCCTGGCACCAGTTCCAAACCCCAGCCTGCTGTTTCTTAGACTGGGCACTGGACGTAGGGGTCGCAAGGGACCTCCTGGCACCAGTTTCAGGCTCCGGCCTGTTGTTTGTTAGACTGGGCACTAGACACAGGGTTCACAGGTGACCCCCTTGCACCAGTTTCAGGCTCCGGCCTATTATTTGTTAGACTGGGCACTAGATGTAGGGGCCACAAGGGACCCCCTGGCACCAGTTTCGGGCTCTGGCCTGTTGTTTCTTAGACTGGGCACTAGACACAGGGGTCGCAGGTGACCCCCTGGCACCAGTTTCAGGCTTCTGCCTATTATTTGTTAGACTGGGCACTAGACGTAGGGGCCACAAGGGACCCCCTGGCACCAGTTTCAGTCTTCGGCCTGTTGTTTGTTAGACTGGCCTTTAGACGCAGGGGTAACAGGTGACCCCTTGGCACCAGTTTCAGGCTCCGGCCTGTTGTTTGTTAGACTGGGCACTAGATATAGGGGCCGCAGGTGACCCCCTGGCACCAGTTTCGTACTCAGGCATGTTGTTAGTTAGACGGCACTATACGTAGAGGTCGAAAGGGACCCCCTGGCACCAGTTTCAGGCTCCGGCCTTTTGTTTGTTAGATTGGGCACTAGAGATCAGGGTCGCATGTGACCCCCTGGCACCAATTTCCTGCTCAGGCCTGTTGTTTGTTAGACTGGGCACTAGATGTAGGGGCCTAAGGTGACCCCCTGGCACCAGTTCCAAACCCCGGCCTGCTGTTTCTTAGACTGGGCACTGGACGTAGGGGTCGCAAGGGACCTCCTGGCACCAGTTTCAGGCTCCGGCCTGTTGTTTGTTAGACTGGGCTCTAGACGCAGGGGTCGCAGGTGACCCCCTGGCACCAGTTTCAGGCTCTAGCCTGTTGTTTGTTAGACTGGGCTCTAGACGCAGGGGTCACAGGTGACCTCCTGGCACCAGTTTCAGGCTCCAGCCTGTTGTTTGTTAGACTGGGATCTAGAGGCAGGGGTCACAGGTGAACCCCCTGCACCAGTTTCAGGCTCCGGCCTATTATTTGTTAGACTGGGCACTAGACGTAGGGGCCACAAAGGACCCCCTGGCACCAGTTTCAGGCTCCGGATTTTTGTTTGTTAGACTAGGCACTAGACACAGGGGTCACAGGTGACCCCCTTGCACCAGTTTCAGGTTCCGGCCTATTATTTGTTAGACTTGGCACTAGACGTAGGGGCCACAACGGACCCCCTGGCACCAGTTTTGGTCTCCAGCCTATTGTTTTTTAGACTGGGCACCAGTTTCGTACTTAGGCATGTTGTTAGTTAGACTGGGCACTATACGTAGAGGTCGAAAGGGACCCCCTGGCACCAGTTTCAGGCTCCGGCCTTTTGTTTGTTAGATTGGGCACTAGAGATCAGGGTCGTATGTGACCCCCTGACACCAATTTCCTGCTCAGGCCTGTTGTTTGTTAGACTGGGCACTATGTGTAGGGGCCTACGGTGACCCCCTGCCAATAGATACAAACACCGGCCTGGTGTTTCTTAGACTGGGCACTTGACGTAGGGGTCGCAAGGGACCTCCTGGCACCAGTTTCAGGCTCCGGCCTGTTGTTTGTTAGACTGGGCTCTAGACGCAGAGGTCACAGGTGACCCCCTGGCACCAGTTTTGGGCCCGACCTGTTGTTTCTTAGACTGGGCACTAGACACAGGGGTTACAGGTGACCCCCTTGCACCAGTTTCAGGCTCCGGCCTATTATTTGTTAGACTGGGCACTAGACTTAGGGGCCACAAGGGACCCCCTGGCACCAGTTTCAGGTTCCGGCCTATTATTTGTTAGACTGGGCACTAGATGTAGGGGCCACAAGGGACACTCTGGCACTAGTTTCGGGCTCTGGCCTGTTGTTTCTTAGACTGGGCACTAGACACAGGGGTCGCAGGTGACCCCCTGGCACCAGTTTCAGGCTTCTGCCTATTATTTGTTAGACTGGGTACTAAACGTAGGGGCCACAAGGGACCCCCTGGCACCAGTTTCAGTCTTCGGCCTGTTGTTTGTTAGACTGGGCTTTAGACGTAGGGGTAACAGGTAACCCCTTGGCACCAGTTTCAGGCTCCAGCCTGTTGTTTGTTAGACTGGGCACTAGATATAGGGGCCGCAGGTGACCCCCTGGCACCAGTTTCGTACTCAGGCATGTTGTTAGTTAGACTGGGCACTATACGTAGAGGTCGAAAGGGACCCCCTGGCACCAGTTTCAGGCTCCGCCTTTTGTTTGTTAGATTGGGCACTAGAGATCAGGGTCGCATGTGATCCCCTGGCACCAATTTCCTGCACAGGCCTGTTGTTTGTTAGACTGGGCACTAGATGTAGGGGCCTAAGGTGACCCGCTGGCACCAGTTCCAAACCCCGGCCTGCTGTTTCTTAGACTGGGCACTGGACAAAGGGGTCGCAAGGGACCTCCTGGCACCAGTTTCAGGCTCCGGCCTGTTGTTTGTTAGACTGGGCTCTAGACGCAGGGGTCGCAGTTGACCCCCTGGCACCAGTTTTGGGCCCGACCTGTTGTTTCTTAGACTGGGCACTAGACACAGGGGTCACAGGTGACCCCCTGGCACCAGTTTCAGGCTCCGGCCTATTATTTGTTAGACTGGACACTAGACTTAGGGGCCACAAGGGACCCCCTGGCACCAGTTTCAGGTTCCGGCCTATTATTTGTTAGACTGGGCACTAGATGTAGGGACCACAAGGGACCCCCTGGCACCTGTTTTGGGCTCTGGCCTGTTGTTTCTTAGACTGGGCACTAGACACAGGGGTCGCAGGTGACCCCCTGGCCCCAGTTTCAGGCTTCTGCCTATTATTTGTTAGACTGGGCACTAGACGTAGGGGCCACAAGGGACCCCCTGGCACCAGTTTCAGTCTTCGGCCTGTTGTTTGTTAGACTGGGCTTTAGACGCAGGGGTAACAGGTGACCCCTTGGCACCAGTTTCAGGCTCCGGCCTGTTGTTTGTTAGACTGGGCACTAGATATAGGGGCCGCAGGTGACCCCCTGGCACCAGTTTCATACTCAGGCATGTTGTTAGTTAGACTGGGCACTATACGTAGAGGTCGAAAGGGACCCCCTGGCACCAGTTTCAGGCTCCGGCCTTTTGTTTGTTAAATTGGGCACTAGAGATCAGGGTCGCATGTGACCCCCTGGCACCAATTTCCTGCTCAGGCCTGTTGTTTGTTAGAGTGGACTAGATGTAGGGGCCTAAGGTGACCCCCTGGCACCAGTTCCAAACCCCGGCCTGCTGTTTCTTAGACTGGGCACTGGACGTAGGGGTCGCAAGTGACCTCCTGGCACCAGTTTCAGGCTCCGGCCTGTTGTTTGTTAGACTGGGCTCTAGACGCAGGGGTCGCAGGTGACCACCTGGCACCAGTTTCAGGCTCCAGCCTGTTGTTTGTTAGACTGGGCTCTAGATGCAGGGGTCACAGGTGACCCCCTGGCATCAGTTTCAGGCTCCAGCCTGTTGTTTGTTAGACTGGGCTCTAGACGCAGGGGTCACAGGTGAACCCCTTGAACCAGTTTCAGGCTCCGGCCTATTATTTGTTAGACTGGGCACTAGACGTAGGGGCCACAAAGGACCCCCTCACACCAGTTTCAGGCTCCGAATTGTTGTTTGTTAGACTAGGCACTAGACACAGTGGTCACAGGTGACCCCCTTGCACCAGTTTCAGACTCCGGCCTATTATTTGTTAGACTGGGCACTAGACGTAGGGACCACAAGGGAACCCCTGGCACCAGTTTCGGTCTCCAGCCTATTGTTTTTTAGACTGGGCACTAGACATAGGGGTCGCAGGTGACCCCCTGGCACCAGTTTCATACTCAGGCATGTTGTTAGTTAGACTGGGCACTTTACGTAGAGGTCGAAAGGGACCCCCTGGCACCAGTTTCAGGCTCCGGCCTTTTGTTTGTTAGATTGGGCACTAGAGATCAGGGTCGTATGTGAACCCCTGACACCAATTTCCTGCTCAGGCCTGTTGTTTGTTAGACTGGGCACTATGTGTAGGGGCCTACGGTGACCCCCTGCCAATAGATACAAACACCGGCCTGGGGTTTCTTAGACTGGGCACTTGACGTAGGGGTCGCAAGGGACCTCCTGGCACCAGTTTCAGGCTCCGGCCTGTTGTTTGTTAGACTAGGCTCTAGACGCAGAGGTCACAGGTGACCCCCTGACACCAGTTTTGGGCCCGACCTGTTGTTTCTTAGACTGGGCACTAAACACAGGGGTCACAGGTGACCCCCTTGCACCAGTTTCAGGCTCCGGCCTATTATTTGTTAGACTGGGCACTAGACTTAGGGGCCACAAGGGACCCCCTGGCACCAGTTTCAGGTTCCGGCCTATTATTTGTTAGACTGGGCTCTAGATGTAGGGGCCACAAGAGACCCCCTGGCACTAGTTTCGGGCTCTGGCCTGTTGTTTCTTAGACTGGGTACTAGACGACACAGGGGTCGCAGATGACCCCCTGGCACCAGTTTCAGGCTTCTGCCTATTATTTGTTAGACTGGGCACTAGACGTAGGGGCCACAAGGGACCCCCTGGCACCAGTTTCAGTCTTCGGCCTGTTGTTTGTTAGAATGGGCTTTAGACGCAGGGGTAACAGGTGACCCCTTGGCACCAGTTTCAGGCTCCGGCCTGTTGTTTGTTAGACTGGGCACTAGATATAGGGGCCGCAGGTGACCCCCTGGCACCAGTTTCGTACTCAGGCATGTTGTTAGTTAGACTGGGCACTATACGTAGAGGTCGAAAGGGACCCCCTGGCACCAGTTTCAGGCTTCGGCCTTTTGTTTGTTAGATTGGGCACT